>NW_028246359.1:0-49249 GCF_964263255.1 Lissotriton vulgaris
GTATAGCAGGAGTGAAAACTGTAAGGAAAAATCAGTGAACAAATCTGTTGCAACGCATCTTGGGGCATATTACCAACAACTAGCGATAATTATCGCTATGTTGGCTTAGCGGCAATATTTGTTTCGCCTAGCTGCGGCGATTTTTATAGCTTAGGAACCTTGCTATTATCAAGGTTTATCTCCTAAGCGATAAAAATCGGCCGAAATGCATGAATATCGCTGAAAAGTCAGCGATATTCATGCATTACCGAGCTAATGCTCTTAGCCATGTTATCCAGCTACCATTGGATAACATGGCTAAGAAATGCTATGGGGCAGGTGTTAGCTTTTGGAGATAATCACGCTTAGCGCAAATATCTCCAAAAGTTGGTAATAGGAGATAGCGATGTTAGCGACTGTTTCCAGTTGCTAACATCTTGGCACACCCACTCTGCATGTCATTAGTGATAAATATCACTGACATGCAAAGCGGGGCCCAAGATGGTCGCTATCTCCTACTAGCTGTCGCTAACTGGTGTTAGCGACAGCTAGGTAATAGGGAGATAATTTTATCTCCGCTTTCTTGGCTTTTAAAGCCAAAAAAGTAGAGATAAACCCCCTTGATAATATGCCCCCTTGTTATATAAGTTTGGGCACATTATAGGGTCAAACTTGACCGTTCTTGAAAAGGACCTCATGTTATTTTAAAAAGAAGAAAGCCAAGTTTGACATTCTGTGTCCCATTCACTTTTTGAATCCTATTTATGTCCTTGCAGGTGTGAAGGCATCAGAGACACTTTCGAAATCAGAAAGCCCCACTCGCCACATGGTGCAGTCAATAGTTATGCACTAAACAGCAGTGTGTATGAGAATTCTTCCTCTTCCAATACAGCTTTAGCTTGGATAAGCTTTAACCTTTCTCTACTGGGCATAAATGGCAGACGATCTGTCATACTCCAAATGACACCATAAGTTCATTGACCAGATTGTCAAACACACTTCTCTCAATAAATATGTGGATGAAAGTTTTCATATCGGCTGTAGAATCCCAAAATCCAAAGATTCTTTTTTTAAATAGCCTCTTCTTAATAAATAGTTTGCAGCAATTTTCTTTGCTACCTATTCAAAATAAAAGTAGAGTTCCTGACCTTATCTGTGCTGAAACATTTTTCATAAAATGTTTTCTTTCATATAAAGTTGACATGATCAGACCATCCAGACTTATCATGACTGACAGCCAGAAATATGAGTACAGCCTTCCATCCTGCCATCAGGTGGTGCTCTTGAAAATCCTTTTTGGTACTGCCTTTAGTCCAGTTCATGACAGACCACTTTCCAGAACATTGCACACCTTATTCAACATCACGCACCAGTTCTAGCTTTCTCACCATCATCCTGCTACATTCTGGTCCGTATAGTTCAATTTTTGTCAATCATTGCCTAGATCACATCCTCGAGGTGGAGCTGTGATAGGTATCATAATCCTGGTTCTTAAAGAATATACCGATACATTCATATTTGCTTATAGGATCTTCTTCATTCTCAGTTCTGACCCCAACCAGCTCCTTTCCTTCTTGTGCCTGCTTACTTTCCTAGTCCTTCCCTTTCAAAGTACTGGTCAGATTTTTCTCCACTGGGGGTTCCTCAATTTTCAGCACCTGTTAATTTTCTCACAAATGACTTTCTTCATGCACCTGGGCTTCTCCCCTAGGAAACCAGCTTTTATTCTCCTGTATGCTTAGTGGTCAGTGTTCTTGCAACCATCTTTACTCATAATACTCAGCATGCACCTGTGCTATCTTGCATCTTGCTTTCAGGCGTGTTCACAGTTTCTGTATGCTTTGGCTTTCTTTATCATTGGTTTTTCGTCTTGCCTGCCCTGCTACTTTTGCTTCTTTATTTCAGTTCCCTGCTGTTGCAGACCCTCTGTCCCTGTTATGTGCCTGCATTTCTAGTTCAGTCAGCATACTTCAAGTCAATGAGTTCTATCTTCCAAGTTTAGTCTACATATTCCACTTTATGCCTTGTTTGAATGCAGATTCCTTGTCTTCTATTCCAATATTCCAAGTCCGGTGTGCATACTTCCTGTCAAAAACTTGTTTGTATGCAGATTCAGTCTTGGAATCCACTGTTCCTAGTACTGTCTATATAGTTCTGATCCTGTCCCTGTTTGTGTGCACATTCCTTGTCCTCTATTTCAGCTTAATACAAATCAAATCAAAAGACTTTATTCGGTTATATTTCATAAATAACCATAAAAGTACATCAAATCACATAAAAAGAAAAACCATACATCATCATAACCAATATTTTTAAAAACAGTGTGCACAGTATCAACATAGGCCGTAGTTTAGAATAGCGAAAATTCATATGATCATTTTCTTACGTAGATAAAAAGTACTTTTTAGAAATGCCGCAACAGAGGCCACTGAAAAGATATCCTCCAAAAGTTGTATGGCAAGGAATGCAGGGTGACACTGTATCATATTCATATATTTTTAAATAGGCATGATCCATCTCTTCCTAGATTTAACATAAAATTTACAAAAAAAGAGAATATGTATATCTGATTGGGTGGAGATGTTATCACACGGACATTTACATATTACCCTAGACCAATCGTTTGTGGCAGGAAAGCTCAACAGTCTATACAAAATACCAAACCTAAATCTGGTCAACAGGAACCTTTCTTGTTCTTTCATTCAAAGGTTTAAGTAAGGCTGGATAATTCTTGGTTTAACTATCAATTGGTGGGCAATTACAGTCTTTTTTAACAATTCAATTTGTTCTCTTTGGTTCTCAAGGAAATTTAGGCTTAGATGTTTCAATACTTTCCTGGGGATATCTGACATAGATGAAGGGTCAGTAAAGAATTCCGGGTGCTTGATGTTATCACAAAATGCTTTTATATAGCACAACCATTTTATCCTTTTTCCCCCATCTAGTTTCAGTGCATCCCCCAAGATAAGACGATTTAGATGGCATTTCTCATTGGTCCATACACGATGCCATAGAAGAATCGGTTGCAACTTAATTAAATCTTCCAAATTGGGAATGCCCAATTCTAGGTGGCAGTTGTAGCTGGACGTACTCTTTGGAAGACTTGAAGGCTACTAACATTTGAATCGCCCCATATTCCAGCCCTATATAATGCCACCGAGACACAACTAGCTCTGTATATGTATAAAAGCTCTTTAACTGGCTTTTTGCCCATCTTCTTGCTAAAAGACCTGAGGGCCATTATAGATTTGGAGAATAATAAATTCCTGGCTTGGATCGCACAACTCCATTTACCAGTTCGATCAAACAAGATCCCCAGGTAAGCGAAGGTTGGTGTATGTTGTAAAGGGGTTGATCCTATGAACATGTTTTTTTTCTTATGGTTCTTATTACCACCACAATTCATGGCAAAGGTCTTAGTGCAGTTTATTTGTAAATCAAGTTTAGCCATGAAGGAACTAAAAGAAGAAATCATAGTCTGCATGGCTATGGGGGTTCTTGCCATCAGAACAGCATCATCCGCATAAATGAGAGCAGGTATACGACGAGCTGAGGCGGTAGGCATATCGTTGCAGTCCCGTAATAATGTGGCCTCCAAGTTGTTTATATAAATAGAAAACAAAAATGGGGCAAGGACGCACCCTTGCCTCACGCCCCTCGCAATACTGAACTCTCTTGTACACTCCCCGTTTTTACCATATCTGACCATTGCGCTGGCCCCATTATACAACTCCCTCAGAAATTTAATAATATTCACATCCACTCTTAGTTTGGTTAAAATAGTCCATAATTTCCCATGATTTACAAAATCAAAAGCAGATGTCAAATCTAAAAAAGTTAAGAAAAGTCTTCCTCCCTTGGCAGTGGTATACTTCTAAGTCAATATTAATAAAATAAGAGCCTGCTCGATGGTACCGACTCCTTCGCGAAAACCATATTAGAGGTCACTGATAATATGGTGTTCCTCTGCCCATAAGTGCAGTCTATCTAAAATGACTCTGCCAATTATTTTTATGGTGGAGTCGAGCAAGGATATGGCCGATAGCAAGCGCAGTTTGCTCTATCTCCCTTTTTAAAAATCGGGACAATAATCGATTTGTACCAAGTGCCAAGCAAACCGATTCAACATGCAGCGTTAAAAGTTCTAGTGAGCAGAGGTGCCCAGAGCAATATCTTTTTCTTAAAAATATCCACAGGGACACCATCAGGGCCTGGTGCCTTACCCCCTAGACTAGTGTTGATACCCCTGATTACTTCCTCCAATAAAAAGTTAAGATGCAGCCCTTTAGTACCCTTCCCCTTACACGTGGGTTCACTCGCTGTGTCATTGGTAGTTGCAGCTGGGTGATAAAGTGCTTCAAAGTGCTTGACCCATTCATCCTCAGTGGCAGCTATCTCCATACGGGCCTTAGTATTGTCCTTGAAAAATTGAGCATTCACTGCCCTTCAAAAGGCCGTCATGTCCTTGGATTCTGAGGCTTCCATAATGGCTGTCCAAGCTTCCTTTTTCATCAACTGTTTTTGATCTTTTAGTGCAGTTTTATACTCCTTACGTAAAGACCTTATCAGGGGTTGATTTCTGTTTTGCTTATGTAAGGCCAATTTTAATTGTTTATGAGCTTTACTGCAAGCTGATGTGAACCAGCCTCTAGGTTTTCTTTGGGACTTCTATTCCTTAACGTTTACCCAGAGACCTCGTTTTATACAGGAAGTGATTTCACTGAAATTACTTATGATATCAGCATCATCAGATGCCAGGTCCAAGCAAACAGAAAAATTGGTACTGCATGTATTGATTAAATTACTAAGGAACTCCTCTGGGACCACCCTAGTCCATCTTAGAGCATATCCATTTTGCCTGATGATTTTTAAATTTTCAGAGGAAACCTCAGCTCTTTTATGCACTATTGAATGTAAGTCCAATAACTCAATCCTAATTGGAAAATGGTCACTTAACGGAGAGTTTAAAACATTATGGCTGGAAATACAATCCCTATAACTCGAAGAGATAAGGATAAAATCAATTGTAGACAGTAAACCTCTCCCATTGAAAGTTGGGGTGAATTGGGTCGCAGTATGGCATAATTTGTTTGAGAACCCTAAATCATTTTTAAACATGATCTCATTTAGAGCATTCCCCGTTAAAGTGTGTTCAAAATGTGTCGGGGTGGTGTCCCTATCAGTTGTCAGTCCACAGTTTCCTGTTCCTGATCTTTCGCATAAAGAACAATTGAAATCACCACCCCATATGACGATGAACTGTTTATGGGAGCTATTGTATATGCTATTGAGTTTCATATTTAGGGTTTTGAGCACCACTGATATATCTGCTACCGAAATATTGTTATAAAAATTAACTATTAGTATGCAGGCTGAATTGTTGAAATGTAACCCAACGATATGATAGAAACGACTATAGGAAAACAGCTCGATTTTTTTACAGATAAGGCAATTGGAAATGTACATGCATAGTCCCCCTTTTGCTCGCCCATGTACTGATGCTACGGCAGGAATAGATATAGTTTTAAAGCCGCACATATGATATTCTATCTCTGCCCAAGTTTCTTGTAAACATATGACATCGCATTTATCAATAAAATGTTTCCCATTTGGATTATCTAGTTTCGCCTTAAGACCAGCTATATTCCAAAACGTAATGGACCATTTTTTTCGGGACCTCTTGTTCAACCGTGGGTTATCACACACCATGCTATCTTTCGAGATTTCAGTGATGCCCCCCCGCATTTGCCTCGCCTATAGTGATTTCATGAACATTATTTGATGGAGCTAGCTCATTTAGTGACCTACCAGAATTTTCTAGACCTTGTTCAGACCATGTTATACCATTTCTCCCATTTGGGATCACTTCCCTTATCAATTCTTCACCCAAAGGAATTAAATGAACATCCCGGTACAAAGTTAACTGCCTCTACTAAGGAATGGGAGTTTAACGTGTGTTCACAAATAACTCTCTCATTGAGGATAGATGGAATAAGTCATTCGTTTGCGTCCATACCAGATAGAGGATGAAATAGATTGTGTAATGGGATGTTCCAGTATTCCTTTGGGTCTATAGGGTGGTAGTTGTTTTCAATCGGGCTTGGGTACCTGTTTGAGTATGTAGGTGGGAAGAGATGGATGAAATTTTTGCTGTGATAGCTAGGAACGACAAAGTTCGGGGTTTGTTTAGGTCGATGAGGGACATCAAAACTGTGCCAGCCTGGGGGTTTATTTGGGGGCATCATCAGAGCTTCTGGATAGAAGTAGCTCAAGTTTCGGGATGATACTCCTCCCTCACTTCTCCCTGGGAACCAGTCACTAATATATGTGACCACTCTATGGTCCCTAAAGTTTACTATTATCACGTCACCTTCTATGTCTTTTGGGCGAAGGCCCACCCAATTACACCTTCTCACTGAAACTATATCTCCATTCAGGTGTAATGGTAACGGTCTGTTGTTACGCAGCCAGTGGATAACTTTATTTTTCAGACTGATGTTAGATTCTACGTTTCCTACTGGCACAACTGGAACACCCGTTAAAATGATGACATAGTTAGACGATTCCGGGGGCAGGTCTACTCTATTTCTAAAATTGGGTTTTGCTCTGGTCGTGTGGGATGGGTATTCACCTGTTACAACGCATTTTTTACAACGCACTACCACTACAACGCAGGCATTACAACGCATACCATTACAACGCATAGCGCTGGGGGGCGCTCTAGGATAAGAGGTAAGTTTAATTTACTATCCAACACCTTCCCTAGGGTCCACGGGGACTGGAGTTAGAATAGTAAATTATACTTACCACTATCCAGCACCCCAAAGCGCTATGCGTTGTAGTGGTATGCGTTGTGAATACCGCGTTGTAATGGTATGCGGAGTAAAAGTATGCGTTGTAACGTCATACATCCTGGAACGCCATGGTGGGGGGATCGTTTCTGGTATGGGCAGTTTTTAAGGCACCTGGTTGGGTCTTTTCTCTGCTTGTAACCTTTGTAACTGTAGTGACTGTTGTGCCTGCTGTGCCTGCTGAGTTGATGGAATTTGTGTCAGCAGGCATGTTTTTGGGTCTAGGGATAGCTAGATTTTGCCTAGATGGATTGTTAATAAGATGTTTAGTTATCGGGCGAGCCTCACTTCGATTAATTGGGTTGGGGTTTTCTGTCAGGGTAGGCTCTGGCAAAAGACGATCCACTTTTTCCCCCAGTCTTTTTACTCTCTCAGTGAGTGGAAGTATAAGAGCTTTTAAAAGGCATTTGATTGCCTCCAATAGCCCTTTGTTGGAAGAAGATGTCAAATTTGCAGTTGATAGCCCCATTTGATCCTCCTTCCGTACTACATTAAGAGACTTGTGCTTAGGTTCCATTTCATGTGGTGCCGCCCGTAAAGTTCTAACCCCCTTTTTTACCCCGCCCTTCATCCTTCTTTTTCTTGGTGGGGAGCGAAAAGCTCCTCTATTCTCCTTACTAGGTGGTTTGTCATGTGCTATACTAGCTACAACGGACAGTTGAGAATCTAGCAACACGACTGCCTCAGTTTGGGATTTTAACACAGGGGAAGGGGTATTTCTATTAGAGTGAGGGACTGCGTCTATAGGTAAAGGAGTATTTAAATCTATGAGACAATTGGATGTGGCTGTTAGCTCAATAGTGTTACAGTCTGAGATTACTTCCATGTCGTTTAGTGCTGGTGGAGTGTCTTGAAATATTAATGGGATGTTTTCTGTGCTAAACAAATCTGTATCTGTGTCAGTAGGCGTAGTATTAAGTGGTAATGTACTCATTGCGGCCTTCTGGGGGATAGGGGGTGGCTGTTTCTTGAGAAGTTCAATAGAGAAACGACGCTCTGCCCGTTTCTCTGCTAACGATATCTCCCTATCTATATCCCTCGTGGCTCTAGCAAAATATTTATCTAGCGGCCCTAGTATGGATATACCTACACTACTAGGTAGGGAATTTGGGCCAGAAGTAGACATCCTAGGTGTATAAAAACAGATAAATAGATTATAAAAGCAATCCTAGACAATATGGAGGTTAAAGGGCAACAACCAAGTCAATAGCACTAACAGGCAAAGTACTTGTATAACGTGGCTGTTGGACCCGGCCCTTTGGGCAGGTTCACCCCTAGACTTTTTGCTTTATCCTAGCCTGTTTCTGGAACCTGGTGGTAGTGATTTTAGGCCTCTGCGCACTTTTTCACTGTGGTACAGTGTAAAGTGCTGGAGCTCTCTGTGAATGAGTGGTGAGGGACCTGCCCTTCCATAGGAATGAATGGGGAATATGTATGCCCATGGTAGTTCCTGATGTGTGGGGAGTGCAGGGGCGAGTTTGGTATGTACGTACTCGTGAGAATGAATGCTGCAAAATGATATATGCGGCATGACTGTGTCTAGTCTAGAAGTACTACTTTTGGAAGTTGGCATATTTGTGTAAGTTGGTGCTGGCGTGTGATTGGCTGGTGAGCCTGGCCCAGAGTGCCTGGGCCTGCTTGTGGATTGACTGTCTGGTTTGAGGATGACAGGGGCTGGAAAGCCCAGGAGGTTGTCTGAAGTCAGCCCATGGATGAAAGGCAGCATCTGCTGCCAGGGAAGTGGGAGGAGATGGCACCTGATAGTGAAGAGCTGTGCCTGCCTAACTACAAAGCTGGCTCCACCTCCCGCTGGGCGACTGTCACCTCTGTCCCTGATACTGAAGGGACTTCCCTATAACCAGTTCTAGCTGGTTCTCACACTGCCTGCTTCAAAGGACTTCAAAGGACTTCAAAGACTTTTCACTGTATAAGAAGGGGCTGTGCCCCCTTCTAAAATGTTCTTGTTTCTAACTTGAATCTGCCAGGGGCATGCTGCTGCTGGGGCTCAGGGGAATCCCTGGGCCCTGCCCAGCTCCTGGACATTTGATGGACTGCTGGGGGACTCTTCCTGGCTGTCCCCCTGCCTGGCTGCATCTTTGAGGACTTTTGCTGGACTTTGTTCTGCCCGGGAGACCTTAACCTGTGATGCTGGGACCCTTCTCGAGGCAGGGGTCGTTCCTGGGGGCTTGTCTATGCCCCTAGCGCCTTGAGAGCGCTTTATTTTGCACCCGTAGCGAGCGTGTCGCTATCACGCATTTTGCGTGAGGTTTGGCAGGTGCCACCCTGCTTTATGTCCGGTTATTTACTTATTTTTGCGAGTGCCCACCTCGCGTCTTTATTTTATACTTTCCTCGAGGGAGCCCACTCCTCGGGAAAGTTTGCCTGCCCACCTGCCTGGCTAGAGAGGGCCGTCGCGCTGCCCGCGGTGACCCGGAAGTGCGTGGCCGGCTGGCCAATCACAGCGCGGCCGGCCGGAAGTCCCGCCCCGCAGCCTGGGAGGCGGGAGGAAAGAGAGAAGCATGGCGGCCGTTACGGGGCTCCTCTGACCTGAGGGAGCCCGGGAGAAGGAGGAGGAGGCGCGCCAAGAGGAGCGGAGCGGAGGGGGCGCGGGGCACATTGCCGGTGCCCGCCCCCACCGCCAGTCCGACGCCGGCACAGGAGAGAGGCCGGTCGGAGCAGTGCTGCGGGGCTCCCACGGGGAGCCCCAGAAAGAGAGCCCCGCCCGCCGCCTGGAGAGCGAGAGGAGCAGACCGGGAGAGCAAGGCCGGCCAAAGTCATCCAATGTAATCCAGCGTAATACACTTTCAGTACGGTTCATGCTTTTTAAAATCTGGTCCTGCTTTTCCTGAGTTATGTTTCTTTATTCTGTTGCTCTCGCTCCATACCCTTTGTCCTCTCTTTTGTTTATGTTGCAATCATAATTATTGTTACAGAGGGTGCCAGTGAGTTCGAAGGCTTGGTGCATTTTGCACAGACACATACTTAGAGCTCATCTTCCATAAGAACTGACGAGTTTCTTCCATGACTATGTTATATTAATTTCTTCTTGCCTTATTAGTAGATTGTTTCCCTCACAGACAGACCATTTGCACAGAACATACAAAATTACATTTATGATAGTCTTATTGTACTTTTGCTTTGCACTCTTTATTGTCCATCTATTACTTGTTGTACTGTGTATGCTTTGTTTTTTAGTTTTGCCTTCAAAGGCTACCTGTCTAAGTCCAGTGTCCTGATTCCAGTTCAACCTGCTTCAGTTCTCAGCTACTGTTCTGACCTTCTCCTTTTAAGTTTTCAGGTACTCCTTATGTAAGCTAAAAAATGTCTCCTGAATAACCCTGTCCTTGTAAAGAGCAAGAACTCCTTGTTCATAGCTACCATGTTTACCAGGTGTATGCATGACATGTTGCTTTAGTTCAGTTATTTTCTTTGAATTTTAGAACCTATAAGCCTGGTTTATAATACAAAAACAAGAGTACAAATACCAGAATTCAAAGAAAGAACCTAGACTGGAGTAGCAAAACACTCATGGGCCAGGTCTACTTGCTATTTAGTCTAGTTCCACTCTCAAAGGGCCCTTACACTACCCTCCATAAAGGCTTGCCATCCAAACAGAACTGCTTTGAACCCTTCAGGGATATTAACATAATTCTGAATATGTAAAATGTAACTGTTGGGGAGATCACTGATTCCAGTGCTTCGATGAAACTAAAACATTCCTACACCAAGGCAAGCCACCCATGGTTTATTAACTCCTTCTCCAAAAATTCTATATAATGCTGAGAAAGCATGTTGCAGTTCAAAATCCCATACTCTTCATACAAACAAGGCTAGAGAATGAGATGCAAAAAGGGTACAATAACCATACAAATTACCTACATCTTGGAACCAATTTCCACCTCTTCCAACCCACCAGTTGATTTTTTCAAATACATGCATGGAAACACATGCTCAATTTCTATTTCCCCACCAAATCCAATGGTTGTTAATTTTAATGAATTTCTTTTGTTGTCTTTGACAAAACAAAATGTCCAGAGACACAATTGTCTAGTTTTCACAAAACAGCAATAAACACTGAAAACCTTTAATAATTTAAAAACTCTACACCGATAACACCAAACTAATTATCAATTATAATACAGCTGCTTAAATCAATAACCTATTTTAAGACATCATTCCAGAATTAATCTAATTGAATAATCTTGGCACTTGGTTCTTTTTGACCACTCCATATGGGTAATATCATCCACATTTATATAAAAGAAATACACAAAACTTGACCCAAACACCCTAGCAAACTTTATACCTGTTAGTAACGTGGCCAGGGAAAGCATTTGAATATTGAGCATCTAAACACCTAGTCAAATATATCACAGTAATCACTGCCTCACTGGCTCCCAATCAAACTTCAGAGCTGAGCTCAGCACAGTAACAGCTACCCTGACGGTTCCTGAAACCATCTATTCATAATAGATGAAGATGACTCCTACGTACTCATATTATGAGATAATTCAGCAACATTTGACATTGTTGATCATCGCAGGCGGCTAAAAGGGCTTCAATCCAAAATGAGTTCTAGATCATGTGTTGAATTGGTTCACCAGATATTTGTATTAATGTAACAAAGAATTGAAAATTGTGAATCACACCTCATGTACTGCATCGATTAAATGTGGTGTCCTCAATGCTCCATTTTAGCTACAACATAATAAAATCTACACCTATAACCACTCTACAAAATATTACTGGACTCTTGAGTTACATTAGTATGCTGATGACACGCAATTTAAACTACATACATCCTATTAGTTTGTCACTACTTATTGTACATATGTTCCTTTAAGTATTCCAGCGAATGGTTGAATTGCAACTCTCCATTGATATATGTATCACCCATCAAATTTTAATTGATATACGTATCACCCTTCAAATTTTAATTGATATACGTATCACTCATCAAAAATATAGTAACATTGAAATAAATAACAATAAATTAGTAAGCTTTGAAGAGCTAAATTGGAATACTGCAGCAAGATCGCTTCTTGTAGTGGAAGAGCAATTTCAGGATTTTTTCAACCAATGTATGCATTTACATTCTTAAATGTAGTCTTAGCTTCTAAGTGATATTCTCTCAGTGTTAGGACTTCTTAAGTAAAAGTGTCAGACATTGGGCCAGTGTAAAAGTGAGTTTTACATTGCCTACTGAGAGCATAAAGTTACTTTACACTGGGTCATATTTGAGATGTCCATTGTCAATATTGTTAAAGGATGTAAAAATCCTGAGGTGATTAATAGTTCTGTGCATCCAGAGCCAATTGTCTAGGAGAACCTATTGATTTAAAATAATCATCAAGATCAGACGACAACCTCAACTCCGCCGAACACCTGCACTTCCGGATCCACACCGACACCAACACAACCCTCCGAGGAACCCTTGTCTACAGACCCCCCAGACCACGGGCCCTGTTCAGCGACTCCATCGTCGACCTCGACAGCACCCACGCACTTGCCTCCACGGACTATATCCTCCTCGGGGACCTGAACTTCCACCTCGAGAACAACAACAACGCCAACTCCACCACCCTCATCAACAACCTCGGCCTCATACAGCTCGTCACTGAACCCACCCATGTCGCCAGCCACATGCTCAACCCCGTCTTCTCCACAAGCACACACAACACCTTCAACAACACCACCGAACTCCACTGGACCGACCACCGCTGCATCCAATTCACCTTCAAGAATCCAACCATGCACCACCGCACCCAACAGCTACCCCACTGCTGCTGGTACAAAGTCCCCGAGGACCAACTGACCTTCACCCTCGCCCAGAACCCACTCATTGACCCCCCCGACCCCACCGACCCAGACGCCGCCGCCCGTAACCTCAGACAGTGGATCAACGACTGCGCCAACACTCTCGCCCCGCTCAAGAAACCCTCCACCAGCGGCCCCAGCAAGAAAGTCGCCTGGTTCACCGAAGAACTCCAGACCTCCAAACGGACATGCCGGAAGCTGGAGAAGAAATGGCTCCACGACCGCACGCCAGACAGCCACGCAGCCCACAACGACGCCATAAGCAGACATCACCCACCTCATCAGAACAGCCAAGAGATCTTCCTTTAAAGCCCGCCTAGATAACAACGCACACGACAGTAAAGAGCTCTTTACCGTAGTGAAGGAACTCTCCAACCCCAGCGCCAACACCAATGATATCTCGCCCTCGCAAGATCTGTGCGACTTACTAGCCACCTTCTTCCATCGCAAGATCGCCGACATCCATGACAGTTTCAACACCCCATCTGCTCCAACCACTGCAGACCCCACCCCGTACCCCACCTGCACCAACTAGCTGACCTCCTGGATCCACATCAACGACGACAAGACGCGCAAGGTCATGAACTCCATCCACTCAGGATCTCCATCTGACCCCTGCCCGCACCATGTCTTCAACAAAGCAGACTCTACCATTGCACCCCAACTACGGAAGGTCATCAACATCTCCTTCGACACAGCGACATTCTTGGAAAGCTGGAAGCATGCTGAAATCAACGCCCTCCTCAAGAAGCCCAAGGCAGACCCCAAGGACCTCAAGAACATCCGGCCCATCTCCCTGCTCCCCTTCCCAGCGAAGGTCATCGAGAAAATCGCCAACATACAGCTGACCCGCCACCTCGAGGACAACAACATCCTAGACCCATCGCAGTCAGGTTTCAGACAAAACCACAGCACCGAGACAGCCCTCATCGCCGCCACAGACGACATCCGGCGCCAACTAGACAATAGCGAAACCTCAGCACTCATCCTCCTGGACCTGACAGCCGCCTTCGACATGGTCTGCCACCGCACACTAAGAACACGCCTTCAAGAAGCCGGAATCCAGGAAAAGGCCCTGGACTGGACCACGTCCCTCTGCTCAGGCAGAAACCAGAGAGTCCGCCTCCCACTCTTCCGATCCGAAGCCACTGACATCATCTGCGGTGTACTCCAGGGCTCATTCCTCTGCCCGACCCTGTTCAACATCTACATGCCCCCTCACACAAGTGGCCGACAGCACGACCTGAAGATCATCTCCTATGCCAACGACACCGAGCTCATCCTCTCCCTCTCCAAGGACGCGCACACCACCAAAACCAACCTCCAGAAGGGAATGAAGGCCGTCACAGAGTGGATGAGATGCAGCCGCCTGAAACTGAACTCGGACAAGAAGGAAGTCCTTATCCTCTGCCCCACCTCCTCTGCCTCGGACAACAATTTCTGGTGGTCGACCTCAATGAAAACAGCAGCAACAACCACGGACCACGCACGCAACCTAGGACTCATCCTCGACTCCTACCTCTCCATGTCTAAACAGGTCAACAAAGTCTCCTCCTCCTGCTACAACACCCTCTGCATACTTCACAGGATCTACAAGTGGATCCTGACCGAAACCAGAAGAACGGTGACCCAAGCCCTCGTCAGCAGCAGGCTGGACTATGGCAACGCACTCTACACAGGAACCCCGACCAAACCCCTACAACGGTTGCAACGCTTCCAGAACGCCTCCGCCCGCCTGATCCTCAATATCCCTCGATGCAGCTGCATCACCTCCCATCTTAGAGAACTGCACTGGCTCCCCATCAGCAAGAGGATCACCTTCAAGCTCCTCACCCACGTACACAAAGCACTTCACAAAACTGGACCAGCCTACCTGAACAACAGACTCAACTTCTACCACCCAGCCCGCCATCTCTGATCCACCAGCCTCGCCCTCGCCACCGTCCCGCGCATCCATGGAACAACCTCCGGCGGCAGATCCTTCTCCTTCCTCGCCGCCAAGACCTGGAACACCCTCCCCACCCATCTGCGGCAGACCCAGGACCTGCTCACCTTTAGGAAGCTCCTCAAGACCTGGCTCTTCGAGCAGTAGCAGCACCATGCGCCTTGAGACCCTCACGGGTAAGTAGTGCGCTTTACAAATTCAATGATTGATTGATTGATTGATCATAGTTAATTTTGGTGCAATCAGAGTCTTTGCTTTCTCATGAGCAGAGAGGGCTGAATAACACAGGGCTTTTCGGAATGGGGAATGGTCACCTTTATCTTAGTTGCTGAACCTCCTGTATGCTTCACAATAAGCGATTCCAGGTATACTGTCTTCATTGGGAGCTAGATTTGCATGAGGCACACAGCCAGA
This sequence comes from Lissotriton vulgaris, assembly GCF_964263255.1. NCBI lineage: Eukaryota > Metazoa > Chordata > Amphibia > Caudata > Salamandridae > Lissotriton > Lissotriton vulgaris. The sequence continues at coordinate 15,007 of NW_028246359.1, forward strand.
ATTTCTTTTTTATCCAAAGCTTCAAGGTTGTTTCTTTCACTATGTATTTTTTCAAATTAATGGAAGTTGTTAGTCACAAATGAGTGTGTTCTAACAGTCTCCCCATCTTCTAACCAATTGTGCGTCTCATCTTCACAATTCTTGCTTAATTTCTTCTTAACTTCTTCAAACCCTGGAGCAGTGAACTATACTTGGATCAGGAAAAGAAACCAGGACAGCCATATTGCTCTTGATCATGGGATCAGATCATTCCATATAAAATGCAATGAAAAGTAGATTTGAATGAACAGAGTTGGTTGTATGAAGCAATACAAATATTGTAAGTCTGCTCACTCTGGATCTGCCCAAATAGCTATATTTTCTAATGATAACACTGGAATTGTAGAACTGCATTAAAGACATTGGAGAAACATCCAGCTGTAAATACAGGCATAGGCCCATCCGCTGGTTTCAACACTTATAAGTTTTGATCGGTAGTCTCTGACTCTCCTGCTCCCTTGCATCTCCACGATATGTGGATTGGGCAGGAGAAAGAGCGATGCAGAGGCTGTGGATTGTAAGCTTTCCCCAACCTCCTCTTTATGAGTCTTTATTAGAGAATGCCTCAAGGTTTGTTGATATATTTTTATTTACCTATGTGTCATGTCGCCCATCATATATCAGAGACTCCATGGATTTTCTAAATAGAATCAGAGGCATTCCTTGCAAAAAAGCAGTACATCATGGCAAAAGTTGATGTTGTATCATTGTATACATCTATAAAACATGATGATGGGTTGAAAGCCAGTAGATATTATTTAAAATCTAGGTCACTCTGCCTGATGGAACATACGTACACTTGAGCACGGTGCACTGGGAAGCTGAAGCAGTATGGACAGATTTAAATACAGAAAACTTGAAAAGGTATTGAAGACCTGTTTTTAATTTTGGAAGACGAACAAGACAAGCCTGAGATATTTTTTAATCACTAAATTATAATCCTCAAAATCTATATGTTGGAAATGGCCCTTTTTTCAGGGTTATCCCCAAATTTTTAGTTTCTTCCTCCCTTGTTTTTCCTGACCTTTGGTTGTTGGCAATAGGACTTTGGGCACTTTACCACTGCTGATTAGTGCTAAAGTGCATATGCTCTCCCTATTGTAAATTGATGTATGGATTAGTGATTCCATGATTGGTGTGTTTGGTTTACTTGTCAGACCCTAGTACAGTGCACTGAGTGTGCCCAGGGCTTGTAAATCCAAATGCTGCTAGTGGGCTTGCAGCACTGGTTGTGCTACCCACAGAAGCAGCCTTGTAAAATGTGCCTAAGGCCTGCTATTGCAGAGCCTGTGTGCAGTCTGGTACTGCCATGTTGATTTTATAAGTGCACCCACTTGCTAGTCCCTAAACCTTCCCTTTTCTTCATATCAGACACCCCTACGGTAGGCCCAAGGGCAGGGTGCATTGTAAGTATAATGTAGGACATGCCCTGGTGTGTGTGGCATGTCCTAATAGTGAATTACAGCCATTTTCGTTTTTCGCTATTGCAAGGCTACCTGGTCTCCATAGGCCAGAATGGGCAGTTAGATTATTACATTTTATAATCCTAACTGGCTCGGGGAACATTGTAGAAATTCGAGTTTAGTATGCCTGAATTCAGAATGATAAAATATATCTTTTAGTGAAGTTGGTTTTAACATTCTGTGTTTGAAAATACCACTTTTAAAAAATAGGTATTTTCTTGACTAACTAGCCAAGCCTGCCTCTGCTAAGTTGTGTATTCCTTGCCAGGAGTTTGAATGACAGGGCTGGGGGATTCCAGGAGACAGAATGAGTCCACCCAGTGGTGAATAGAGAGATTTGCATTTGGATAGGAGGGAAGAGTTGCACCTGGGACCTGAATGGGACTGTGCTGCCCCCCACAGTGCTGGTTCCACCCCCTGTGGTGTGTCTGATGTCTTTGCCTTTCACTGTGAAAGGAGAGAAGGAATCATGTCAAGAAAGTGCTCCAGGGCTGTGCTTTCCCTCCACAATGCTGGCTCCACCTCCTGTGGGACGTCTGATATTTCTGCTCTGCACTGTGAAAGGAAAGAAGGAGTCATGTAAACAGAGTGCTCCAGAACTGGTTTGGACCGGGCTCAGAGCCCTCCTGCACAAAGGGAACAAAGACTTATTGGGGTATAATTGCAGGACCCCAGACCACTGAACTTTAGATCATCCTGGAATCAAGAAGGAACCATTGCCAAGGAGAAAGTTGGAAGACCGGAGAGGAAGGACTGTCCTGCTGTGTGTTTGTGGGCTGACCTACAGTTGCTTTGCTGCCAAGGAGAGGGGAAGGACTTTGCTGTTGCTGTGTCCCCCTTGCTTGAAGAGATCTCCAAGGGCCTGAGGAGAGCTAGCCTCCTGTTAAGAAGTCCCAGGAACAAAAGGACTTCACCCCTGAACTCTGTTGTATGAGTTCTGTCCTTCCTAGAGTGCTTGACCAATTGTGGGGCCTCTGGAAGTTGTGCCTGCTGCTTGGGGAGCTGGACAAGAAGAAAAGAAGAAGATCTGCAATTTTCAAGCATCGCTCGCTTGCGGAGCGCATCGTCGACAGTGCGAGAAAATTCCAGTTGCCGTGAAGATTGTCGCAGCACCTGTTGCCGCAGCAAAAACCGATGCATCATTCGCTTGTGGAGTGCATAGCCCCGGTGCGGGAAGATTCCTGTTGCTGCGAGTATCGTCGCAGAGCCTGTAATCGCTGTGTGAGATCTTCGCACTGCTTGCTTCCGTACCGCATCACACCACTGCAAACATCGTCGCACAGTCATCGCATCGAGAGGCCGCAAGAGGAGAAGATCACGCTGTACTGTGCATCGTCACTTCACCGGAGATCGTCGCCGTACTGAAGATCGTTGCATCGTGCCTGTGCAAGACGCTTCCTACCGAACCTGCGCACCGGAGTCTATACAAGGTATTGCATCCCTCCCAATACACCAATACAGACTGGATTCGTCGCAACACGCCAGTTATGTGCAGCGGGGCTGTCGCATCTCCTCCCCAGGGTCTCAGGAGTGACGCATCGCTTGTTTTTCAATGCTGCAGCTTTCACTTTAGAAATTTTGTCGCATCTAAAGGAACTTATGGCTAAATGTGACGCAACTGCAGATTATTTTGACGCAAACCCTAGAAATCTTTTAAAATCATATTCTTGATCTGTGTATGTTGGAGTTTTGTCGTTTTGGTCTTGTTTAGTTTAGATTAAATACGTTTATTTTTCTAAACTGGTGTGCAGTCCATTTGTGGTGTTTTCACTGTGTTAATGTGAGCTTTGGTACAAATACTTTACACATTGCCTTTGATAACCCTGTCTGCTCGTGCTAAGCTACCAAGGGGGTGAGCAGGGGTTATCTAAAGAGTGTATCCCCCTTACCCTGACTAGAAGCAATGGTCCCCATTCAGACATTGGTACCTACCTCTGCCAACTGGATACCCCCAGATGTAACACTATAGTTCACATATGAAATAATTAATGGCAAAATCAATTTCCTAGATATTAGCCTTGACATTCAAAATTATTAAAATCTGCACTAAAGTATACAGAAAGCCAGCTAGCTGTACCAGCATCCTCTTTGCAAATAGTGCACATCCAAATGTTCAAAATGGAGTGTGCCATACAGACAATTGTTAAGAGTAAAAAGAAATTCCTCGGAAGAGAAGGATTTTTGAAAGCTAAGCAAGTGGAATGTATAAGAGATTTATAAGAAGGGGATATCCTGCCTCAGTACTGGAGGATGCACTGGGGAGCAGCCGTGGCCTGTGCAGGCAATAGTGGTGGGGCTAGGTGGGGGGGTATTTTGACAGGTGATCAAGAGGGAAAAATAATTATTTATTCAATTCTCCCTTGTGGTCGTCTGTCCAACCTCCCCAACCCCAACCCACCGCCTCATCGCTTTTACCTGCACAGGCTGCTGCTGCTGGAGAGAGTGAAGCACAGGAATAAACAGGATCTGTTGATCTCCAAGTAGGTGAAAGTTCCTCAAGAGGAAGCAATGATAAGATACATCATGGATTTCGATAACTCAGAGAAAGAAAGAAAAACATTGATTAAAACAGTTGGAGTATTTTGAAAAAAAAATAAACCTTAAATTCATATCTATCTAACCATCCTAATATAACGTACAGAAAAAATTCATCCTTAGGTGATATTTTGGTTCAGAGTTTCATGATGATCCAAGATATACATCGAATTGGCTACCATCTCAAAATCCTGTTTTGTACAAATGTCAAAGATATAGAGCCTGCACCTTGGGAGATAACAGAACTTCATATAGACTCTCAGATGGACATACCAAAGAAATAAAAGAAAATATACATTGTGAGAACACACATGTAGTTTATGTGCTACAATGTAATTATGGCAAAACAATACATAGGTAGCATAATAAAGTTTCACATACTCCAACATGTATGTGCAATCTCCAACAAGGATTTCTCCTATATTTATATTCTATATTCTATATATATTTGCCGCTTTTTATTAAATTTGTTTGTGCAATACTTTTAAAATCATAGCGCTGACATTGTGTGAGCATTTTCTTGACTTACATTGTTAGGATTCTAGTTATGTGCCCTTAGCGTTCGGCCCCAGCGGTCACCGGAAGTGAGGCGGGGCCGCATTGCACCGGGGTTGACGCTCTAGCCTTTTGCTCGCCCGCCCTTATTAAACGCCGTGATGAGGCTTGCGCGCAGCGGACGCGCCGTCTGCGCGCCGAAGGAGCGCCAAAGGAGGGCCCGTCTGTGCCCGTCCGTGCTCTGGCCGGGCACAGGGCCACGACTCCTGGCCGTTTGTCTTCCAATTCTGTCCCTCCTGTAACACTTAGGTATACATCTGCAGATCTTAGGACTCTAAATGTCCCCTCTTGTGAGGCTGCGCATTCCTGGGAGGTCACTGACAGTCGGTTTAGATCTTGCCCTTTTTGTAATTTTCTACTTAATAGTCCTGTACCCCCGCCTACTCAACCCTGTAATGAAATTAAGATCATTCAGGCGGGCCTGATCAACGCCAGATCACTGGTGTGCCATACGGCTGAGGTCTTTGACCTATTAGCAGAAAATGATTTTGATCTACTCTTTGTCACCAAGACCTGGATGACCGACTCCTGTTCACCGGTAGTTGAGTTAGCTATCCCCCGTGGTTTTAGGATCTGCAGAGCAGATCGCAGAGCAGATGTGGGAAGAGGTGGAGGGGTCGCCTTGATCTATCGGGATCACTGGACTCTTACCTGCGAACGTCTGGATGACATGAAAGAGGCAGAACTTCTCCATTTTTGCTTGGAGCTTAGTCCGCATTTTACCTTAGGTGGCACGTTAGTGTACCGTCCCCCAGGCAATGTTGGAAATTTTATCGGATCCCTGGAGGAGGTTATCGTGCCACAAGCTTTACGGTTCTCCCGTTATCTACTATTGGGCGATTTTAACATTCATGTGGATTCTGAGAATACCACTGAAGCTACTCGTCTCAGTGAGACTTTTAGCATGGCTCACCTCTCTCAATGGGTGGATGCTCCCACACATGCGGGAGGTCACGTTCTTGACTTGGTATGTACCAACTTTGACATCAGTCTGTCCCCCCCGATGCCTATGTTGTGGTCCGACCACTGCCTGATTAAGTTCACTTGGCAGTTAGATGAGGATATCAGGAAAATTCATTCTCTGGTACATCGCCCACAGATCAATCTGGTGTCCCTATCTGAGTCCCTTTCCAACACCCGTCCGGTTCCAATGATGGAGTTGGAAGCGACTGTTGACGCATTCAATCTTTGGATAGCGAATGGTGCCGCTGCCTCCACTAATGCGGGGGGTGTCCGTTGGATGCGATCAAGACCCTCACAACCATGGTTTACGCATGCTCTGCGGGAACAGAAGCTGCTCTGTAAGAAATTAGAGCGAGTCTGGAGACAAGCTTACCTGCCAGCCTAAAAGAATTCCTTACGCGCAGCTCAAAAGGACTATTACGCTGCGATTAAGACAGCCAAAAGCAGGTATTATTCAGACAGAATCGAGAAGGCGGATAACAACAGCAAAGAGATCTTCTCAATCGTCCAAAATGTTCTATCTCCTTGTGCTGCCCAACCCCGGCTCCCCTCTTCCGCTCAATGGTGTGAAGAATTGTCTTGCTACTTTACGGACAAAATTGCAAAAATTCAACTGGACCTAGAAGTGGCTCAAAAGTCCTCTTTGATTCCATCTGCCCTTTTATTATCGGATAGACGATGTTTAGAGGATCAGTTTGTTGCTTTCCTGCCGGCCTCGGAATCGGACATACGACAAATCCTGGCAGCGTTAAAGTCCGGATCTCCTTCAGACCCTTGCCCAGCCAGGGTTTTGGGAGGGATAGCGGATATTATTAATCAAGAGGTGACTCAAATCATTAACCTCTCCCTTTCCAAGGCCTTGATTCCGAGAAGTTGGAAGGAGGCAAAACTGCTCCCTCTGCTAAAAAAGGCTGGTTTAGATCCAGCATTGCCATCAAGCTATCGGCCCACCTCACTGTTGCCAGCTCTGGCGAAGGTGTGCGAGAAGGTGGCTTTTAAACAGCTGGATAGCTTCATTGAGTCCTCCCACGCCTTACACCCTGCTCAGTCAGGGTTCAGAGCGGCTTACAGCACCGAGACAGCGCTAGTTGAGGTCTCGGAGGCAGTTCGAGAGTGCTTGGACGGGGGTGGCAGAGCGGTCCTGATTTTATTGGACCTCTCTGCCGCCTTTGATACGGTGCCCCATGCCTTGCTTATTGAAAGACTGCGAGCCGTCTGCATTTCAGGGTTGGCCCTTGATTGGTTGTCATCATTTTTGAACGATAGAACTCAGCAGGTCTGGATGCCCCCCTACTCTTCGGCCCCGAAGAGACTGACAACTGGAGTTCCGCAGGGTTCTACGTTAAGCCCTCTATTGTTTAACGTCTATATGACCCCTCTACTTTATCTGGCGGAACAGCTGGGAGCCAAGATAATAGCTTACGCAGATGACACTCAGTTGTTATTCACCTGGTCTAAGGGTGTGTCTGATCCATCAGCAGTCCAGTATTGTCTGTCGGAAGTATTTCGGTGGCTTGCACAAGTCCAACTTAAGTGCAACGAAGACAAGTCCGAGGTCCTGTTCTTTGGCTCTTTTCCTGACAACTTCAAGGATCAGATTTGGCCCCCGGACCTGCCCTGCCCTAGTGTGATGGGAGGCCCAGCCAAGAATTTGGGGGTCTGGTTCGGTCAGGATCTGAAGTTCTCGTATCATATAAAAAAATTGACCGGCATTTGCTTTGGTACCTTGCGAGCCTTGAGAAGATTTTTCCCTCTTCTTCCCAGGGCAGCCAAGGAGACTGTCCTTCGAGCCCTGATCTTATCTCGGCTCGACTACGCTAATGCTTTATTTAGTGGCCTACCTGCGTACATGGTTCATCGCCTTCAGGTGATACAAAACGCTGCAGTACGTCTGCTTTTCTCTCTCCCCAGGAGGTCGAGTGTGCGTAGCCACTTACGAAGTCTGCATTGGCTCCCAGTGCCCCACCGAATTTTGTTTAAAATTCTTGTGCTGGCATTCAGAGCAGTTCATGGCCAGGGACCGACATATTTGCAGAAAAGGTTTTCATTTTATACTCCCAATCGTGCCTTACGATCGGCCAATCAATGCCAATTGACCATTCCTAAATACAAATACGCCCGATTGGGAGGTCAATCAATTTCAGTTAAGGCAGCTTCTGCTTGGAATGCCCTCCCCTTGCTCCTTAGAGCCTCGCCGACCATTACTGTTTTTAAGAAGGAACTTAAGACTCATCTGTTTAATGCTCCACTCTAACAGATCGTTCTGGCTTGATCCATCACTCCTGCTGTCAAATCACTCACCGCGCCAGGATACCCCGTGGTAATAGAGCGCGCTATAAAAGTTTTAATAAACATAAACATAAACATAAACATATATGATTTCCATGCACTTCTGGGATGAATATCAAGGTAATAGAATTGGGTTATTTTTATGGAATCTGATGGATACCAGTAATTCCCAGAGTTGGGGATCATTAGCAGACTCTAAGAAGAGCAGAATTAAATTAATTATCATGGTTTGTAGTGAAATCCCATGGGGTTTAAACACAGACTCTGAGCTTTATGTGCATTTGTAGGATGGAATGCATTTCTAGAATGCTCTTAAATTTGCCTAAATAGTCTTTACTCTCTCTGACATGATTGGTTGTCTTCCAAGATAGATTGGGTGGTTTGTTTCTTTCTCTTTCTTTGTTGAAACACTATTGATGAAATGTTTACAAACAGAATTTTAGGCCTATAAGATCAAATTTCCTTCCTTGTTTAATCTGTGATCTCATCTCTCTTTGCACTTTAAGAGTGTGATTTTTGGCAAGTAGTTTTAAAATCACGTTAAAAGATTTCAATGGTCCATGATAAAGGTGCATTATTGGAGGTTTTAAGTAAAGGAAATCTAGATAAAATATGCATAACGATAATGAACTGCAGTTATGCACTATGAGCACAAAATGCACTTTATATAAACTTTAAAGTTATACCATGCAAATAAAAATTATACAGGTTAATGCAATAATTAAAATTGAATGTTTACTTGACCTATCGGCAGCATTCAATACAGTATTGCATCCTAGAATGCTACTGAGATTGCAATAGATAGGAATCCATGGCACATCTTTAGAGTGGCTCAAGGACTTCTTAACTAATCGTATCCCGACTATTAACATTGGCCCTTATGAATCACAAACTCTCCAATTAGATAAGAGGGTACCACAGGGCTCGCGTTTGAGCACTAACAGCTCTTTAATATACTTAGCCTCCCTTGTGAAAATTGCTCAAACATATGGCTTTGAACCATAATCTTAAGCAGAGGATCCTAAGCTAATTTTTACTCTTGGAAAGATCTGACCAATGTCAAAGCGTTATTCTCCGAAAGTATGACACTTATCGCGACCTGGATGACAGATAACTATCTCCAGCTAAACGCTAATAAAACTGAGGTTATGCTCTTTGCCAATGCCCAAAACATCTAGACACCTGATGGGTGGCCCTCAGACTTAGGCACTGCACCCACTCCTAAGTCAGTTGGAAAACATTTAGGGGTTCGCCTTGATCAAGCTCTCACTTTGAAAGAGTAGGTGGGGACAACAGTAGGAACCTATTTCAATATGCTTTGACTTCTATGGAGGGATTTTCCTTTTCTTCCTCCCTCTACGAGGAACTCTCTGATTCCGGCTTTAGTCATCAGCCAGCTGTATGATTGTAATGCCTTACCGACCTCCATTAATGAGATTAGATTCATAAATTACAAGTGGTCCAAAATATTGCAGCTCATCCCGTTACTAACTGTGCCCCCAGAATGCCTTTCTCTCCCCTCTTGCATTCACTTCATTGGCTGCCACTTTTAAGATGTGCTGTTTGACACCAAGATCCCCAAATAGCATGAGCCCAATTTCCTGTCTTCCAAGCTCTGCCCTATCAGCAGGATCTCTGAGAACCAGTGACACAGCCCTGCTTACTGTTCCTCCAATAGGAAGGCCGGGACAGGTGGTAGGTCCTTCTCCTACTTGGCCCTTCTGTACTGGAATAGGCATTCGCTCCACCTACTCCATTGCACAGACCACTTCCAGTTTAAGAAAATTCTTAAAACAGAGCTGTTTATTAATAATAATAATAATAATAATAATAATAATAATAATAATAATAATAATAATAATAATAATAATAATACTGAAGTTTATATAACGCAGCAGCTACCTCCACTGAGGTGTCCCAGCGCTTTTGTGAGCAAGTGGGAGGAGGGGGGAATTGTGAAGCAAGTGCCACAAAAAGTTTAGTGATTAAAAAGCCAGGTTTTTAGCTGTTTCCTGAAGCACACCTCTGAGCTTACATTGCGCAGTTCGGGTGGTAGGGCATTCCACAATCTGGCTGTTGCGGCTGAGAACGTCCTCCCTCCAAGCCGAGCTCTTGAGACACGTTGGACCAGGAGCAAATGTTGCGCATTTGATCGCAGGGAGCATGCCTGTTTGTAGCAGTGGAGTCTTAATTTAAGATAGTGTAGACAATTGCCCTGCAAAGAACGGTAGGCAAGTGTAAGAGCCTTAAACTCAATTCTGCTTTTCACTGGAAGCCAGTGCAGCTCCGGCAGATGAGGCAAGATATGTTGTTTGAGTGGTATATGTTTGATCAGCCTTGCCGCCGCATTTTGCACCACTTGCAATCGCTGCATAGCAAACTTCGGCAAGCCCAAGTGCAGGCCATTGGCGTAATCCAACCTCGATGTCACTGTGGCATGAATTACGAGTTGGCGGCAGTCTTCATGCAGTAAATCCAGGAATTTACGTAGATTTCGCAATTTATTAAGGCAGCCAACCGTTACTTGTTGAATGTGGGCGGAAAAGGAGAGGTCATCGTCCCACCTCACCCCTAGATTTTTTGCACTCATACTAGGAGAGGGATGAGGCCCCATTTCGGTGGGCCACCAAAGATCTGGTGAGGGCGCGGGGCTTTTCCCGAAAAAGATCACCTCAGTTTTCCCTGCATTTAATTTTAGTTTGTTCGTGTTCATCCAGATGGCAACATCTCGGAGACATCCCTTAAAATTACTAAAGGCCTCCTTCGTCAGATCTTGATAGGGGAGCACCAACTGAGTATCATCGGTGTACGAAATTGCTTTGATGCCCCAGTTGGCAATTAAGGTGAAGAGAAGGGCCAGGTACACATTAAATAGTAAAGGGCTCAGGGCTGACCCCTGGGGGACACCACAACATATAGGTTTTGGTGAGGATGAAAAAGGGCGAAGGGCAACTTTCTGGGACCGAGCGCTCAGGTAGGATTGGAGCCAGGCCAGCGCCTTCCCACCCAGGCCGATAAACTCTAGCCTCTCTATCAGCCTAGCATGATCGACCATGTCGAAGGCCGCAGATAGATCCAGGTGCACCAGCATTGCTGATGCTCCTGAATCTAATGACCATCTGATCGACTCCGCTACCTCTATGAGGGCCGTCTCGGTGCTGAAACCTGACCTAAAGCCTGACTGAGTTTTGTGCAGTACATTGTTTCCTTCAATGAACTTATTCAGTTGCGTTGGATCAGTTTCTCTAGCATTTTTGCTGGTGCAGGCAGTAATGAGATTGGTCTAAGATTGCTAAGATCCCCCGGAGCTCCAGAGGATTTTTTTTCCCAAGGGGAGCAGTGTAGCATGCTTCCAACAGTCGGGAAAAATTCCGGTCATGAGGGATGAATTCCAGACATGGGTGAGTGTGTTAACTAAGGAATGTGCAATCATCTTCCAGAGTTTTGGGGGCATGGATTGTCAGGGGCCCCTGATTTACATTTCCCAATCTCTGCCAGCGCCTCCTGATGTGAGATTTGAGAAAAAGATAAGAACGATGGAGGAGGTACACTGGCTAGAGTGGAATCTGACCTCTCTGTCGCAGTTGGGCACAGAAGGTGTCATATACCTTTTGAATTTTATTATCAAAGAAGTTGGAAATGTCATCGCACATGGCCGGAGTTGAAGACACCTCCGTCTCAATAGTTCTTGGCTTAAAGAAGGATTGGATTTCCTTAAAGACTTCTTTCCCCGAGTGGTCCACTTCCTGAATGCTGGATGCAATAAATTCTCTACTAGCCTTTTTTTATGGATTTGTGTAGCATATTCAAGGCCTTTCTGTAGCAGGCCTTATCCACATCACAATAATTTAGTCTCCATTTACGTTCTAATCTCTTGCACCTACCGCAATCCAGTGATGCTGTTTGCAGCCTAATTAATGAAAACTCTGTCTTGGAATGCTAGGCTGCGGCAAGATACCGCTCCTGGGGTGGTTTGAGCATGGTACAAATTATAAAAATAAATAGAAACTGTTTACAAATAGCACAGATTGTACTTTAGTAGAGGCTGTTACCTGCCTAAACTATTTGTGGAAAGCGAAAGAAAATCTAGACAGTTTCTAAGCAGCTAAGGGGCATTATATAAGCCAAAAGGACAAACATGATGTTGTGTTAATACAATATTTTTTGATTCTGAAATTGATGAAAATTACTAGAAAGCAACTGGTTAAAAAAGAGTAATTTTAGAAAGATACATTTATATCATCCAGGCTTACGTAGAGATCATTCAAATGGTTATTCTTTAGATTGGAATATATCAAAGTGAAAAAGGTTTAGATTCTGTAGCAGTAAGTCATCAAGAATGTGAAAGCAAACTCTTGTTCTCTGTATGTATTAAGACGTTGAATGCATCAATGGTTGAATATAGAGATATCTGACATCTAGACAGAAAAGTGCATGTGTAATGTTGTATGCATTTTAGAAATAATTGGGGTACTTTATCAGTTTATTCACAAATGATTTAAGAAAATACAAATTGACACAGTGCTCTATAAAGTACTTGACTTTAATCTCAAGTGCCACTCCCCCTTTCTCCACCACTTTGGAAATGCACGTCCTGCCGCACCACTAATTGGTGGTTGAAGTCCCCCTGGCTCTTGAGGGTCCTTGGGGGCCAAATAGCCCTCCTATTACCTCCAGTAAGACCCACACAGCTGTCCTGCTGTGTGGGATTTAAGAAGCTAATAGGAGGGGTAGTTGGCCCCCAAGGACGTCTTTGGGGGCCAACTGCCCCTCCTCTTATCTCCAATAAGTCCCACACAGTGGCACTGCTAAGAGGTCTTTGGAGACCATGGCCCCTTTCTCCACCACTCTGCACACACGGCTCGTGGTGCACTATTGGTTGGTTAATGAAGTCCACTTTACTCCTGAGTGACATTGGGGGCCATGTCATGAGTGATGTAATACGTGACGTCATCAGCAGTGCATTGTGGGGGCCTGAGTTATAGTTACCTCAACTAACTGTAATGGCTGAATTTCTCTGGATTTGTACAAGTGAAATGTACAACTAACTATAATGTCCCGGAAACCTGTGGTTTTTTCAGTGAATTTCTATGGTTTTTAAATTGCTAATTTCAAACTATAACGTCCCTGAAACCTATGGTTTTTTCAGTCAATATCAAGTTTTTTTAAATGTTAATTTCTAACAATAATGTCCCGGAAACCTATCTTTTGTTCAGTGAATTTCAAAGGTTTTTTAAATGCTAATTTATAACTGTAACATCCCTGAAACCTATGTTTTTTTTAAGTGTGGGCGGCCAGCTACGCTCCGTCTGCGGAGTGTGCGTAGTGCCGCCTACTCCGCATTTTGCGGAGCTGGCGGAGCCAGGCGGCACTACGCACGCTCCGCAGACAGAGCGTAGCTGGCCGCCACCCGCCTCCCTCCCGCCCTCCCTAAATACTTTGAAATAAAGGAATCAAATCATTTAAAAAGCACTTACCTTGCCGCCGCTGCCCGCCGCGTCCCCGGGGCTCACTATCTTCCGTCTTCCGTCCGCTTTACTAATGCGCATGCGCGGGCGGCCGCGCATGCGCATTTTCACGAGAAAATGCGCATGCGCGGCCGCCCGCGCATGCGCATTAGTATAGAAGACGGAAGATAGCGAGCTCCGGGGACGCGGCGGGCAGCGGCGGCAAGGTAATTGCTTTTTAAATTATTTGATTCTTTTATTTGAATGTATTTAGGGAGGGCGGGAGGGAGGCGGGTGGCGGGGCTGGCGGCCAGTGGTGTTTGCGGAGTGGGGCTACGCGGAGTGCGGAGGTGGGCGTAGTTTCTCGCCCACTTCGCGTAGCTCCGCGAAGCCCCACTCCGCGAACTCCGCCCAGGGTTAGTTTTTTTCAGTGAATTTCTAAGGTTTCTTTAAATGCTCATTTCTAACTATGCCTAAATAGGTAGGACACATGCAGAAAGAGGAAGAAAGGCACAGAACGAAGCAAGAGAAATGCAGTAAGATGCAAAAGAAGTCCCGAAAGACGAAGAAATGTGCAGGAAGAAGCAAGAGATATGCAGAAAGATTCAACAGATGTGTAGAAAGAGGCCTTGTTGTATAGTCATCCTGTCCCCCCAACTTTTTACTGACGGGTTCTGGTGGTAAATTAATCTGACTAACCAGGTTTGGAGCCATTGCAATGCTAAAAGGCACTTAGAATACAGTGACAATACCTCTATACACTAGGGTACACTATCGGTTGGGATACCCCTGTGATTGGCATGACCTCCCCTGTAAGGCCCTAGTACATAATAGGGTAGGGGGTTAAAACTACCTCTAAGTCAGAGGTGCAGAAAGAAGAAAGAGAAGTGAATAAAGAAGCAACAAAAGATGCCTAAAGAGGCAAGAGGGGTGCAGAAAGAGGCAAGAGAAGTACAGATAGAAGCAACAGAGGTGCAGAAAGAAGCAACAGATGTGAAGAAACAGGCAAGAAAGGTACAGAAAGAGGGATCAGGGGTACAGAAAGAGGTAAGAGGGACACAGATTTGCAAGAGAGGTACAGAAAGAAGCGAGAGCAGTGCAGAAGAAGCAATAGAAGTGCAGAAAGAAGGAAGAGAGGTAGAGAAATAGGGAGGAGTGGTGCATAAAGAGGCATGAGGGATGCAGAAATTTACAAAGGTTGCTGAAAGAAGCAAAAACATTGCTGAAAGAATTAACAGAGGTGCAAAAGGAGGCAAAAGGGGAGCAGAAAGAGGTAGGAGAGATGCAGAAATTGGCAAGAGAGGTATAGAAAAAGGCAGGAGGGTTACAGAAAGAAGGAAGAGCAGTGTAGAAAGAAGCAACAGAGGTACTGAAAGAGGCACGAAGGGTGCAGAAAGAGGCAAAAGAAGTGCAGAAAGAAGCAACAGAGGTACAGAAAGAAGCAAGAGAGCTGCCAAAAAAGGCAAGAACGGTGCATAAAGAGGGAACAAGGGTGCAAAAGAGGCAAGAGATGTGCAGAAAGAGTGAAGAGGGTTCAGAAAGAGGCAACGGAGATGCAGAAAGACACAAGAGAAGTGTAGAAACAAGCAACAGAGGTGTAAAAAGAGGCAAGAGGGGTGTAGAAAAAGGTAGGAGAGGTGCACAAAGAGACAAGACAAGTATGGAAAGAAGCAAGAGGGGTATAGAAAGAAGGAAGAGAAGTGCAAAAAGAAGCAACAGAGGTGCTGAAAGAGACAAGAAGGGTGCAGAAAGAAGCAAGAGATGTGCAGGAAGAAGCAATAGAGTTGCAGAAATATGCAAAATAGGTGCAGAAAGAGGCAAGAGAGATGCAGAAAGAAGCAAGTGAGCTGAATAAAAAGGCAAGAGAGGTACAGAAAGAAGAGTGTGAGGTTCAGAAAGAGGGAAGAGATGAGCAGAAAGTGGGAACTGAGGTACAGAAAGAGGCAAGAGAGGTACAGAAAGAGGCAAGATAAGTGTAGAAAGAGGCAAGAGAAGTGCAGAAAGAGGCACTTGAGTGCAGAAAGAGGCAAGAGAGGTACAGAAAGAAGCTCAAGAAGTGCAGAAAGAGGCAAGAGAAGTATAGAAAGAGGCAAGAGAGGTGCAGAAGGAAGAGAGTGAGATGCAGAAAGAGGCAAGTGAGGTACAGAAAGAGACAAGAAAGGTACAGAAAGAGGCAAGGGGAGTGTAGAAACAGGCAAGAGAAATGCACAAAGAGGCAAGAGATGAGCAGGAAGAGGCAATATAGGAGTAGACAGAAGCAAGAGAAGTGCAGAAAGAGGCAAGTGAGGTACAGAAAGAGGCAAGAGCTCTGCAGAAAAAATGAACAGAGGTGCTGAAAGGGGTGAGTGAGATGCAGAAAGGGGCAATAAAAGTGCAGAGGGAGGAAAGTGATGTGCAGAAAGAAGACAGTGAGGTACAAAAAGAGGAAGAAAGGTACGGAAAAATGCAAGAGAAGTACAGAATAAAGAGTGGTTTGTGCACCATTAGTACCAACTTCAACACCCACATTTAGCAATAAGTAACATGTGACCAATCCAGCTTTGCAAAGGGTCTTCCACTACGCTGTAACATGTGAAGCTACCTTTTTTTGAACATTTGAGCCGTTTGAGCTAGAAACAAGGCTGTTTTTGTTCAAATCTGCAGATTAGGCAGCGGATGATGGAATATTTGGCAAATGTGGAAAATGTTTAATTATGTGAAAATTGGTTCAGCCGAAAAGTGACATAATTCCAGTGGTCTTGCTCATTCCTCAGATTAGGGCCAGAAGTGCTCCTCAGTGGTTTCTTCTTATTTTTGTATCTTATTGTATTTATAGTTTAGCTTCTTTGGATACAAGGAAGACTGAACCTGAGGTTACCACTCCACAACACAGACTATAATACCACATAATTACTCCCCAAAACACATAATGCCACTCCACATACTTCCTATACACCAAATATCACATACTTTCTATTCACATAATTTCACTGCACAATATACCACATAATTCCGCTACAGACTACATACATCCACTTTTACATTTATAACGGCAATAGCTCTACCTCTCGCAAAGGCGAAACCTATTACATTACAAATGCTTCTTTAACTAGTAGTCGCATTTGCAGAGTGGTGGAGAAAGGGAGTTGGACCTCCAACCAGCGCTCAGGAATTCTGCTGCGTAGGACTTACAGGAGGTACCAGGAGGGCTTCTTCCCGTATCCTTCAGTCTGCCAGGAGGCGCGTTTGCAGAGTGGTGGAGAAAGGGGGCGTTGCCTCCGAAGACATCTTAGCAATCCCACTGTGTGGGACTTAATGGAAGTAACAGGAGGGGTAGTTGGCCCCCAAGGACATCCTTGGGGTCAACTACCCCTCCTATTTCTTCCAGTAAGTGCCACACAGCAGGATGCTAATTTGTCATAACAGGCCATGCCCCCTTTGTCCACCACTCTGCAAATGTTCTCCCTTATGCGCTCTTGGATGGCGATTTAAGTCCTCTTCACTGCTGGGGGTTCTTAGGGGCCAACTATATTACCTCCAGTAAGCCCCACACCGTGAGATTGCTGAGAGGTGGACACAGGGCACACCTCCTTTCTCCACCACTCAGCAAATGCACCTCCTGGTGCGTTCTTGGATGGGGGATAAAGACCCCTTTCCTCATGAGGGTTCCTGGGCCAACTAGCCCTCCTGTTACCTCAAATAAGCCCCATACCACTGGTTTTCTAAGAGTGCTCAAAGGCCACGCCCCCTTTTTACATCACTCTGCAAATGCGGCTCCTGGCACACTGCGGCTCGGGATGAAGTCCACTTGTGTCCTGAGGTCTTTAGGATACAAGAGGACCTCATAGCCCCATCAGCAGTACCCCAAGAGGCACATTGGCAGAGTGGTGTAGAAAGGGGCGGGCCTCGGACAGCCTCTGAGCAATCCCACGGTGTGGGGCTTACTGGAAGAACCTTGTGGGCTAGTTGGCCCCCAGGAACCCTCAGGAATGAAGGGGACTTAATCCGCCAACTTAGAACGTGCCATGGGGCACATTTGCAGGGTGGTGCAGGAGGGCGGGCCTCCGACAAGATGCAGGCTTTTCTTTTTTTAAATATTTTTTGAGGGGGGCTGTGTGGCCTCCTTCTTTTAGTATTTTTAGGCCCTGGGGACCCCATCACCCAGGGCCTGGGCATTTTTTTTAAAATAAAAAAGCAGGAAGGGGGCCATGTGGCCTCCCCTCCTGAGGCCAATGATGGCCCGGGGACCCCATCCCTGAGTGCATTGGCTCTTTTTTATTTAAGTACGGGAGGTGGGCCTGGCCAGTTTTGTTGGGGAGGGGGCCCCCCTCCGTAGGCCAATTATGGGTCCCGGGGACCGGGGAGATGCAGCTCCCCTTGCCCAAAAGCAATTCTGCTTTGCTTCCTGGAAGCAAGAGCGGGTTACCTGCTCTTGCTTCCAAGAAGCAAAGCAGTGTTTGCTATGGCAGAGCGGACGCCGTGCTTCCGCCCTGCCATAGCAAATGAGAATGTCTCTGGGGTGGGCACCCTGGGACATCGCACAAGCTGGTTCCGGGGGGGGGTGGTCCCAGGGCCATAGAGCAATCCAGGAGGGGGCCACGTGGCCCCCCTCCCATCATGATTGAAGCCTCAGGGAGGTGGTTGTCCCTAGGGCTGGGGTTCCTCAGCAGACCCCTGCACTTCATTTAAAGTTTACCCCAGGGAGGTGGTGTTCCCTGGGGTAGTGTGGAGAGGGGCAGGAGCCCCCAACATGCCATTTAATGATATTTAAGCCCCAGGGAGGGGGCGGTCCCCAGGGCTTGGGGGGCCCGCGAGTCCCCCCTCATAATTACATAATGCCCCAGGGAGGTGGCAGTCCCTGGGGTTTGGGTGGTCTGTGAGGCCCCCTCACCAATATTTAAACAAGGACCCTGGGAGGTGGCAGTACCAGGGGCTTAGGGGCCCGTGAGGACCCCACGCATGATTAAATAAAGGTCCCGGGAGGTGGTGGCCATCCGGGCTTGTGGTGGCCAGGGAGGCCCCCCCACCCCAAATTACACAAGCCCCGGGAGGTGGTAGTCTTATTTGGGCAATGCCCCCGTGACCTGGCCCACCTGGGAGCTTAAGGAAAACAAAGCACGGGAGCTTGCGCTTCGTTTTTATTTTTTTCTCTGGGCCCTGGATGTCTTTGTAGGACCCCCTGTGCAGGCCTAAGGGGTCAGGGTGTTTCTACCCTGCCCCCTTTTCATGTTTTGTTTATAGTTTTCTTAACTATTTTCTTGTGACTCGGTTATGGAGTCACAAGATGGCTGCCAACACTTCCTGTTTTGGAGTGTTGGCAACCAATCAGAATGAAGCTCATGCTCAGGAGGGTTCCCAAATCCTCCTCAGTGCTCAGATATCGATATATTTATTTCTCAGGAACTACTGAACGGATTTACACCATTTAAAAAAGGGTGCTTTCTGAACCAAGAGCTACCTTTTTGCCAAATTCCGTTCAGCAGTTCAGGATAAAGCCTGTTCCAAAATTCCTATGGAAATCAACAAGGAGAAAATGCTTTTTGGGACCCCCCTTTTTTCTCGGCCCCCGCTTGATGAATCACGCCAAATCTTTAAAGACAGGAGCTCACCTGAACCATTACTTTGGAAAATTTCGCAAAGATTCGTCAAACGGCGCAAAAGATATTGGCAACAGAAAAAAACCCTTTTTGAATTGAAACAAGGTCCTAATTATAACTACCTACTGGCAACAGCCAGTATGTAATATATACCCACACACACACACATATATATATTCAATGAAAAAACCATAGGTTATACTCCATATATAGTTAGGAATTAGCATTTACAAAACCTTATTTTACTCGCATAAAACCATTGAAATTCCATATATAGTTAGATGCGCTAACTATATATCGCGCACCCGCAATCCACTGCTGATGATGTCACATATTACATCATTCATGACATGGTCAGTGACATCACTGATGACATCACTGATGACAACATCCAGTGACTGTATGTTTCTGTAAAGTTAAAATATGTCTTACATATTGAAGAATGAGTGGATGTATAAGTGTCTGGATGAAGGATTTAGTAGGTGCATGAGTGACTGTATGAGTGAGTGATTAAATGTGTCTCACTGAGTGCATGGGTTAGTGACTAAACTGTCTTAATTTGTGCATCATTATGTCTGTTGTTCTGTAAACTGTTGCATGTGTTGATAAGTAGCTATATGAGTAACTATATGGGTTATTGATTGGTTGCCCAAGTATTTGTATGGGAGACTGAGTGTGTGTGTGGGTGGCTGGGAGGTGTATGACTCTGTGCATAGATGTGTGAGCAGTTGATTCACTAGATGTATGATTTCAAAAGTGCATGTGGAAACAGCTGTATGGGCGGTTGACTGTGTGCATGAGTGTATTGGTGAGTGAATGGATATCTCAGTGCTACATGTCACAGTAAGTACATATGTAAAACACAGTACATGTGAGAGTTGACATATATAAATAACTGTGCATAAGAGCCAGTGAATGTGTGAGTGGCTGTATGGATCATTGTGAACTTGTATCAGGGATTGTATAAGAGAGTAAATATGTGTTAGTATATGTTTGAATAAGTAAAGTTTGTATAACTGTATAGTTGAGGAAATTGAGGTGTGATTGATTCTTTGCATGACTGACTAGGTGTGTGAGTAACTCCATGGATGTGTGACAGTCTGTGACTGTCTGTTTACACTGAGTGTACCTAAGGTTATATTACAGTCTGAAGATGTTCATTGTATTATCACATAAATGATATCATCAGTGATGTGATCAGTAATGTCAAATGAGATGTCAAATGAGATGTCATCAGTGATATCATTTGAGATGTCATCAGTGATGTCATCAGTGATGTCATCAGTGATGTCATTTGAGATGTCATCAGTGATGTCATCAGTGATGTCATTTGAGATGTCATCAGTGATGTCATCAGTGATGTCACTGACCATGTCATGAATGATGTAATATGTGACATCATCAGCAGTGGATTGCGGGTGCGCGATATATAGTTAGCGCATCTAACTATATATGGAATTTCAATGGTTTTATGCGAGTAAAATAAGGTTTTGTAAATGCTAATTCCTAACTATATATGGAGTATAACCTATGGTTTTTTCATTGAATTTCAATGGTTTTTTAAAAGCTAATATCTGTAGCTGTACAATGTATTGTTCTTTAAATTTTGAAATATATTTTTCATGTTCTTTAGACAATTTTTTTAAAACATTTTTTTTTGTTCCGCTCCCAGTCCGCGAACCGGTCTGCTTCCCGTTAGCTCAATTTAAAGCCGCGGCTTAGTACGCGAACCGGTCAACGTTCCTTTAGCGTAACTGTTACGTTTGCATGACGTTTTGCGTTATCGCGTAATACGTCGTTGGACGCGCCAAGTTAGCGGACCCGGAAGTGGACCGGAAAGCGGAGCAAAGCGCGAAACGTAAACACAGCAGGTCATGTGACTCGAAAATAACACTTTTCATTGGTTCATTTCACTTTTGGTTTCCTAATGATGTAATACTTGGTCATGTGATATAAAATTAACACTTTTCATTGGTTTAGAATTTTTCCTTCTCCCAAATGATGAAAACCCCTCCTTCTTTCCTCACTCTGACTTTCATCTTGGTGAGAGAAAGACCTTTTTTGATTCATCAGCAATGGCTTCAATGGTTGCTTCTGCCAGTGTGCCCCCACCACCTCCTCCACCTCCTCATGGGAAGAAAAGACTACCTGCTTCACTAATTATAGAAGAGGAGGAAAATCAAGAAGAGGAAGAACAGCAAGAAAATGACGAGTTTTTGCCAGAGGAGCCCAGAAGATATAATAGGAAAGAAAATTATATCTGGCAATTTTTTAAATTTCCTGCTGACCAAAAGAAAGTAAATGCCAGATACGTCTTTTGTCGCATTTGCGGCGATCGTCTTTCAAGGGGCACAGACAAAAAGTACAGTTTTGGCAATCATACAATGCACAGGCACATGAGTCGATGGCACCCTAACAATTACAGCAATGCACAACTTCGCGACCAACAACAAAATCCGCCAGAAATGGCAAGAAGATCTGTTGTTCAGGAGGTATCGGGACCGGAGGCGAGGGAGGTGATCCCGAACATCCAAATCAACATGGGAGAAGTGAAGCAAGTCTGTGTGTGGTGCAACCAGACACTTTGCTACCGCGAAAGTAGCATTACCCTGATAATGAGAGCCATCACCAATCATGTGTGCCCAAAACGCCCCAAAAAGTAAATTCTTTTTTTTTTTGTTGCTCCTGTTGAGCCGTCTTCGATGAATCATTTTTGTTTCCCCCCTCCCCCCCAAAAATAAAAAAAAATACAAAATGTTCAGAAAAAAACAAAAAAATATAAAAAATGTTCAGAAAACTAATAAAAAAAATTTAAAACAACAAAAACAAAAAAAAACAGTTCTTTTCAGAACTACCTCCCCATTATTAAAAAAATTGGTAGAATTCTTTGAACTCTGCCAAGCTCTATTTCTATTAGTTCGCTACCAGTTCGCACTCCGGTACGCGTACTTTGAGCGTACCAAAAAATTTTTTTTAAAAAAAGGAACAGTAAGTATAAGGAAAGGAAACAGACAGTTATGTTACAAAAAAAGACAGCTATAGGGAGTAAAGAAAAGATACTGTTACCCGCAATTCACTTCTGATCATGTCATATATTACATAATTTTTTACATGGTCAGTGAGATCATCAGCAGTGGATTGCGAGTAACAGTTTTTTCTGTTTACTTCCTATAGTTGTCTTTCTTGTAACATAAATGTCTTTTCCTATCCTTATACTTACTGTTCTTGTTTTTAAAATTTTTGGAGATCATTCAGAAACAGTAACATTAATAGAGACAGAATTAGTGAATAATAATGAAGAAGTATGAGAAGAGAGGGACTGAGAAAAATACTTGAAGGAATAGAAAAATTAAGTAATAGAGAAAGGAAGGAGAGAAGTAGCAAACACAGGAAAGTAAAGATTAAAGAAATGAAGCAGTAGAACTAATAGATGTTAAATGTGATAGATTAAATGATTGAGTGAGGGTGACGATAAGGTGTGTCCTCTCTAAAAGTTTGTTTAAGGTGAACCGTACTCTGGGTTGCATATCAAATTTATGCTTGTTGAAGAATACAGACGAGATAATAGATGTGA
Organism: Lissotriton vulgaris; assembly: GCF_964263255.1. Lineage (NCBI taxonomy): Eukaryota > Metazoa > Chordata > Amphibia > Caudata > Salamandridae > Lissotriton > Lissotriton vulgaris. Next base: position 37,448 of record NW_028246359.1, read on the forward strand.
AGACCTACCATTGCAGTAAAACATGCCCATTTATTACATCAATCATAACATAGTCAGTAACATCATCAGTAGTGGAATGTAGGTTAAAAAAGTAGAAAACATTTACCTTATAATTCATGTTAACTTTTCAAGCAAATTTTTCATACATTCAATCTGTAAAAGAGAGAACAAACATTTCCAAAAATATTAAAACATGTATTTAAAAATTAGAAAAAAGAAGGGAAAAGGTTCAAGAAGAAACAGTTTTTAAACAACTTTGACATTTACAGAAACCTCTACTTCCCTACGACCCCTACACAATCCTAAAGATATTTATTTTAAAAAAACAGTATCTTCATGCTGATGAAATGAGGCCTATTTTGAAACATGATGCTTCTTTTGCATTGCTTATGTCTCACAATAGTGATGCAATAACAGCGCAAAAAAGATGTAAAGCCATCATAAAATTGTGTCAAACATTTTAAATGATTGTTTTAGGATGCAAATAAGATGTGTGCTTTCAAGAGCTTTCTTTGAGGTGAGGCCTATTTCTTTTTTTTAAAAAAAAACAATACCTAGAAGTACAGCACTGTAAGCATTAAAATTGACACTTACAGAAGACTCTGCTTCTCCATATCTACCTCACATTTCTAAATATATATCATAATTTCAAAAATCATAACATTAATTATACATGTTAAATGGTTTATTTTTGCTGTTCTCAGAATGTATCAAATTTCACTTAAATCAGTGACTTGAAGGTATTCATCATGTAACAGCGGGAAAAAAAAAACACAATCAAAATGATTGTGTTTAAAAAACCCATACAACCTTCGAAATCTGATTTCAAAACTCCTTAAAATTAACTTACTTTCAATGACGTCGAACGATCTCCTATGAACAGCATCCACTCTGTTGTGCTACAAATATTTTCAGCCCGCCACTTTCTGAAAGAAAACCTCCATCGATACGTGAAATATGTTACATAGAAAAAAAGACTTCTCTCATTATATCACATGTTTCCACTAGGCCAAATCATGTTGCCGCGATTCGCAAGTCTTGTTATTCTTCCAATCAAATCCCGACATTTTCTATTTTCGCAACTTTCAAAAATAAAATATTTGAGATTATTTTCACAATCCTGGACTACTAATAACTTACTCTTCTTTGTCACTCATGTTCTCCTTTTCCTATGACACTGATACTGCTTACTATGAAGCAGACTTACTTGCATTAGGTTTATATAGTTGGATTTTTAATCTAGACAGCATTGCAGACTTACATTCCCTCTACTTAAAATTTTGGTTTTAAAAACACCAGGTAAGAATTTTTAAGGTCAAACGGCAATTTTTTTTTGAACGTTACAACGGAATCATTACAGAATGACCAGCCGTTTCCAGACTTTAAGTAAGCTGTATAATGTCCTGATGTTGTTGATGGACCATCGTGATAGATAATTGCTACAGTAACAAAAGTCCTCCCTGATATTGACAGCTGAGAAGCCACAAAATTTTTTATTAAAGTTGACAATTTTGATCCATCAGGCCTACAACGTTGGATCATTAAAATGACATACTGGCCATATCTACGTATAAATAATGTTGACATCATATCACATTTACATTGGCTACACTCCATGTTGTGATCCGCTGCATTTACTAGCTTATTAAAGGAGACTGATTTACTGTCTGGCAAAGTTAAATATATAAATCTTTCTGAGTCTACACTAGTAGTACTTGATACCATACAGTTCTCGCAGTCATGCTGCCATTGATAAGAAAGCCCAAACAGGTGATCTACATCTACACCCTCAACTTGCAATATATCAAGCATATACATTAAAAACTCCTGACAATCTTGCTGATTATTTTCAGAGAAGTCTGTTTGACCTGAACATTCATCTAACAGATAACGAACTTCAGACACACTTTCTACTTTTGTTCGATCAGTGCTACATTTCTCGAAAACAGAATTCAACAAACAGCATAAAATTTGTTCAGAATTCAACAGAATCTGTTCTTTTAAACTCTCTAGTGAAAAGAGAACATTAACCACTACATTTGCATAGCAGTTGACACCAGAACTGTTTTCAAATTGAAAACCGACAACATCTTCAACAGAATCCACTTTCTTTCTGCTAACAATTTTCGGTTCATTGACTTTTGGTCTTTTTGCAACAACCTCCCTACTATTACTGCTATTTCTACGTTTGCGGCCTACCACACGTTTCTCAAACAAAGGATATTGAGGCAAATGTGGCGCATACTCTCTTCTTAACCTATTGTATTCCTTAACACAATCTAGATCCGCACAAATGTTTGTGACATCACAGTCAATCAAGTACAATCCCGATAAAGTTCTAACTCGTGACAATGCCACATATGCCATACCCTCCTTGAACACAGAACTGCCAATATTCACCAATGCACAGTCTACACTTAAACCTTGCGATTTATGGATTGTCACCGCATATGCCAAGCAAACAGGAAACTGTTTACGGCGAACATATAAGTCTTTAACAAGCAAAAACCTAGCAGAACAACGACCAATTTGCTGTACTTCCTCAATGCCATCAAATTTAATTTTTAAAAATTCTATTCCATCTCTATTTCTGTATTTCTCAAAATCAACAACATTACCCATTGATCCATTTACCAGACCTCTTTCTACATGTAAATTCCTTCTCAAAATAATTCGGCAATTTAAACACACATTCAAAGTCTTTTCAAAACCCGCTGTTTTAGATATAGTCTTCTCTAATGAATCCAATTTTGATTTCAAATTGTCTGACAAAATAATTGTTGATCCCATATGCTCTAATTTGTCGATAGCTTCAAGTTTCACAATCTCTTGCTTTTCTAAATTCAACATTTTGTTGTTAAAGATGGCACATTCTGCAAGAGTTGGCATGAGACATATCCCGGATTTCTTCTCAGTAATTTTCCGAAAAATATTCTCAGGCACAATCTCTTGTTTGGGATATAATTTTGACAGTAATCGTGCATTTAAAGCTTCTTTCCCATGCTCGGTCACTTTTCCAATTCTAATATCTTGTAGAATATTCTTGTAATCTTCATCCTTTGCCTGACGCATATTTTGATGCAGTTCTGCATAATTGAAGTTTAACCATATATTGACGTTGCCAATGCTCCCTAGGCACTTCCTGGTATCTTCATGCGTGAGTATTTTGAACACAGGTTGACCTTTTACTGGTGTCAGCTGCAGAAGATCTCCGAAAACAATGATGTGTTTCCCACCAAATAACACATCATATTCAGTTTTAAGTACTTCTTGCATTCTCAAATGCACAAAGGCAAGCATGACATTGGAAACCATGCTTACTTCGTCAATGATAAGTAGTTTCATTTTCCTCAAGACTCTTGAAACTTCACAGCAAGCATCTCCAGATAACTTGTTGTATTGTAATTTGTTGTCATGCTCCACCGGCAGCATCAATAGACGATGCAAAGTAATACCTTTAATATTATGTGCTGCCAGTCCAGTAGGAGCGGTGACAACACAAGACAGCGATGACTCAGTCCTTTCCTGCAAATAACAAGAGATTGCTTTAATGAGGAAACTTTTTCCAGTTCCCGCTTCTCCACTCACGTACAGTCGGACAGGCTTCAACGACGTACACGAGCACTCTTTCTTCTCATGACTTAATCCGTGCTCAATTTCCTTGGTAACTTCATCATATATTTTCCTCTGCTCAACGTTGAGTTGTTTTTCCAAGTCTTGTAAGTTAACTGAATCCTCCTGAGCATGTGCCATGGCTCTTTCTACTTCATTCATAGCAGTGGCAGCTTCATTTTCGATAATAGGTCCTCCAAGTGGATCTTGACTCAATGAAACAGAACTCTGACTGTCCTGAGAACTGTCTCTGGCAATCTCGGCTGCAATCGTTGCTTCCTGCTCAATTTCCAAAGTTAGCATTTCTTGATATTTAGAAAAAGCAGGACATTCTATGGACTCCTTGGCTGCATTGAAAGAGTCTTCGTAACAGAGGAAATCTCCAAGCAGTTCCTCTTCTGCACGCCAAGGCTTGAAAAGTTGCAAAAGTGCTAAATAGAAAAACTCCTTTTTTTCTGGAGATTCGCCACTTAATTTTCGATGGTTTACTAATTGGCATTTTCTTTGCTTGACCAGGCATCCCTCACTTCCAATTACAGCATACACTCCTTTCTCAATATCTTCTTTGATGTTCCTCTTGAATATATAATTTTGGAGAACCTCATATAGACAAACATTCTCAAGGTGACTGCTTCGATTTGGATAATATGTATCCAACATGTTGGTCTTCAAAATGTCGGTACTGTTTGGTTCCTTTTCTGCCAAATACTCAATTTCCCGAACAGGTTTTAGAACTCGATTTCGCGTTGCAGCAAGACCAAGACTCGCCCAAACGAGACTCCTGGATTTGGCATAGAGACTTGCTGAAGACAATCGATCAGAACATTCGTAAGCTCCGATTTCTCGATGCGACAACATCTTCAGACTGAAACTGTACAACTTCTTGCTGAGGCTCTTTTCATGGGAAATGTCCTCCCACATATCCTTCAGTTCGGTCTTTTCTTTTTTGGTGATGTAAGATGTCACATACCGAGCCACAGCCATACAGTTGTCAGCCACAAACTGTATATCCATGTTGGCATTCCACATGGACAAAATCACTGGGTTGTAGTCATTGATGTACTTGGACTCTTCGTTCCTTTTCAAATTGTATGTATTCTTGGGTGATTTCCTCATCACATTATGTCGCAGCGAAGACATCAAACTGTTCACTCTTCCTTTAGAAATCACCGGTCGTGGAAAGTTGAAACGACATTTGGTGTAGAACTTGTCCTTGTTTCTGAATTTACGACGACAGTACTTTCCACAACGATGGCTTTGGAAACGTAGAACTTGTTCTCTTAGACTTTTCTTCTCCGTTGCGTTTGGAACAGCACACGTAGAATACTGTTCGATGAAATTCATCACTAAGTCATCCGGATCTGTTCCAAATTTAGGTGCATCCTTGATCCACAGCAACATATGTATATGAGGGGCACCTCTTGCTTGGTACTCCTTTCTCCAGAAGAAATCCAACACCTCTCCAAGAGGTGGATTCTTTTTATTTGTGATGAAAGACATCATAGCTTCAAATCTATGATTGAAGTACCTGCATACATTCACAGGATCCAAAGAACACAGTTCTCCAGGTGTCTTGAATTCAATGTTTTCAATATTTCCATTTGCCTCTCGTAGAAATTCAAGTAAGTCATCCCAGCCATACTCGGCACAGCTCAGAGTGAGGAACCATGTCGGAGTTCCTAAGTTCCTCAGCATACATTTTAAGTCACCATGACGACGGTACCAGTACTCATTAGTACCACGCTGACACGCCATGAGATTAATTAAGTGAGAATCCAAAATACTGTCTTGGACATTGACTTTATGCATAAAGTCACTTGCCGAGATGTTTCGCATCTGTATACCACTTTTTAAGATGTGGTTCACTGCATATGACAGTCCAGACAGATCGCTTTCAAACAGGAGATGAAACAAATAGGGAATGCATTGCCGAAACCTAGGATCTTCTGCATACAATCGTAAAGTCCGGTATTCAGATGCAGGAATTTCACGAGGTCGCTCATCATATCTTCCTCCTTGACCTGTGGGAAATAGCTGTGGGAAACACCGAGCTTCCAAACTTTCCTCCCAAACACTAATGGGACTCCCTTTGGCTTGTTTCATTTGAAACAACTCAATAGCATTCCCCATCACTTCCTTCGAATGCAAAGGATGAACACTATAATGTTCATATATTTCTTCACTTTTAGAGGCCTCTACTTTCTCAATTTGGCCAGCACACAAATCGCTATCCTCTTCATCACTTACTTCCTCTTCTGCAACATATACATTCTTATAGTACTTATTATTTTTCTTCAAATACACTGTTGCCTTTTTGACTTTCCTAACATCCACTAAATCTTGCCATATTTTCTTATTCTTTGTCGGAACCCCATTAACCAAGATAACCAGAGGTTCCTCTTCCACTTTTTCTATTCCAATTGTGTTAATGTTTTTGTTCAAATCTAGAGGCAAATAAACAACTCTTCCCTTTAATCCTCTCTGTAAATCTGCTGGAGGCAATTTCCCTGTCTTTGGCTCCATTCTTACAATAGCCTGAAAGGGATGGATACTTTGAATCAAAATAGATTCATAAGTATTTAAATCCTTCAATTCAGAAGGAATCTCAACCAATTCCAGATTATTATGAACTGCCCTAGCAGGCATCTGGTTTTGGTTTAATTTATTACAACAATAAGTACACACACGTTGATCCGATCCCAAATCAAAATAATTTTCTACCATCAAGTATGTGGCTAAATCCTTCCATTCACTATTATTTTCCCTTTCACTTTTTGCATATAAATCCACTACCTTAGTCTGATTCTTATAATAAGTGCGTCGACAACATACACAAGTGAAATTAGGCCTCTCACTTGATTTCATCTGAAACGTGGCAATTTCCTTCTGAAAATTATCTGTACTGGAAACCTGTACATTATCTTCCACATTACCCTCTACTTCAGGGTCAATTTGAACATTCTCATCTTTACTACCAAAGTAACAAAACTCAATTTCTTCACAAAGATTCTTCACATCTATTTCAGAACCATGCAAAAGAGCAGCACATAACTGTTTAAGCATAATTGCTGGACTCTTAGCATAATACAACATTCTCACTAATTTTCTCACTTTATTATGATGCACTGCTAGCATCCTGAAATGATGAAAAACACTCTGGCATACTCTCCTGGAAAGACAAGCCAGTGAATGACCACGCAAACCTGTCATTTGTCTCACTCTGCAAGGATCTAAATCTTGCAACAACTTCATTTTCTGCTTCAAACTTTTCTTATTAAATGTCCGTATAAAATCACATAGCAAATTGATGGAAACCTGTCGCACACTGCAAATAGAACTACACTTCCAAATGTACACAGGACCCTTAGGACGTCTTCCTAAAACCTCATCACTTAGCGCCTCTTCTGTCTCTGTTGTCACAAGTTGTTCTTTTTCAACTGGACAACCATCCTTCACTTCATAAGCTCGACCACTGATGTCAACTGCATGCACCAAATCATTATCCTGAAAATAAGTCTCCTCATTAAAAAATGCCTCAGAACTTGAACTATGCATCCATTCTCCAGAAAAAACTTCACAAAAGTTAGTACGATTTACTACTCTCTTCCATCTACTTTTTGTTTTGAAATCAGAAATTACCTTGCTTAGTTTCCTAATTCTATTGATTACCAAAATAAACAACTTTCGCTTGATTTCAAAAGCATGATCAATAATTTTCTCTACATTTTTCTTCCTCCTATAAAATGCCGCTTTCTGTTGGCCTTTCTTTTTAATATTTTTCAATAAATTAACTAATATCCTATTACGGAACATTCGTTGTCGAATGTCCCTAAACTGTTGTTTCCTTCTACTATCATGCACAGAGTTATCTCTTCCTCTACCAGTAACATTTGTGATGGGTCTCTCCTTTCCATTTAAATTACTTCTCTTTTTGTTAAGAGACACATTTTTTTGAGCAAAATTTTTTTTACTACAAATATTTCTTAAGAATGATTTCATGCTCTTACCCGGACCTTTCTTGGTGTTTTGACAAGTATTTGGGGAAGAGGACTGCTGCAATAAAACATCATCCTGCTGTCTTTGACGTTTTCTAGCCTTTCGTATTCGACTTCTGGAAGGCATTTTCCAAACTATGAAAGAATCTGCAGTTGAATCTGTGAAAAAATATAATATAAAATGTTATTAACCACTATTACCAAACAGTAAATAAATAACAGTCATCTAAAACTTAATGCCGTACTAATTATTTAACATAGCAAATATTTTCCACCAGCACTGCATCACAAAAATGACACTCAATGGTACAAAACAGGCATACAACACTCATAAATCACTCCCTAATATTTTAAATCATTAATTCAGGATGACGATAAGATGTAGCCTATCTAAAGGTTTGTTTAGGCCCAGATCTTTGGACTGGGGTGAATGTGTGTCATTGATCCACATTCAGTCCATCACCTGTTTTGTTTATTTGAGGTGAGGCCAACACATGGTTGCAGATAAGATTTTCACTGAAAAAAAACCAAGGTAAAAAAACATGTGAAGGCCTACCAATGAAGTAAATCATTAAATGAAAACCAATACATTTCTGGAAATATGCACTACTAGTGCTTCATAAGATGTTTTGGATCATATTTATAAGTTATTTGAGTATCTAGTATGCTATTTTACATTCTTCATGGTGCAAATTTATTGTAAATACGCTCCCACCTGCGGTTGGCAAATTTAGATTTTGATTATGGGAGTTAGATAGGCATGTTAATAATTTCCCAAAAATGGTATATAACCCCAAACAACCTTTGAAGCAAATTCTCTTAGCCATGTTATCCACCTCCCATTGGATAACATGGCTAAGAAGTGCTTGCAAATGTGATAAAAAAAGGCCTGCAATGCATGAATAACGCAGAAAAATCAGCGATATTCATGCATTTTCCAACAAATGCTCTTAGCCATGTTATCCACTTCCTATTAAATAACATGGCTAAGAACTGCTCAGGGCACCATGAGGAACGCTTTCCATTTAAAAAGGGAAAAATAACATCAAAGACACTAAAATGCCTTCTAAATATGAACCCAAACAACCTATGAAGCAATGTGAAAAAAAACTGCCGCAATGCATGAATATAGCAGAAAAATCAGCGATATTCATGCATTTCCCAGCAAATGCTCTTAGCCATGTTATCCACTTCCAATTAAATAACATGGCTAAGAACTGCTCAGGGCCCCATGAGGAACGCTTTCCATTTAAAAAGGGAAAAATAACATCAAAGACACTAAAATGCCTTCTAAATATGAACCCAAACAACCTATGAAGCAATGTGAAAAAAACGGCCACAATGCATGAATATAGCAAAAAAATCAGCGATATTCATGCATTTTCCAGCAAATGCTCTTAGCCATGTGATCCACTTCCTATTAAATAACATGGCTAAGAACTGCTCAGGGCCCCATGAGGAACGCTTTCCATTTAAAAAGGGAAAAATAACATCAAAGACACTAAAATGCCTTCTAAATATGAACCCAAACAACCTATGAAGCAATGTGAAAAAAAACGGCCACAATGCATGAATATAGCAAAAAAATCAGCGATATTCATGCATTTCCCAGCAAATGCTCTTAGCCATGTTATCCACTTCCTATTAAATAACATGGCTAAGAACTGCTCAGGGCCCCATGATGAACGCTTTCCATTTAAAAAGGGAAAAATAACATCAAAGACACTAAAATGCCTTCTAAATATGAACCCAAACAACCTATGAAGCAATGTGAAAAAAAACGGCCACAATGCATGAATATAGCAGAAAAATCAACGATATTCATGCATTTCCCAGCAAATGCTCTTAGCCATGTTATCCACTTCCTATTAAATAACATGGCTAAGAACTGCTCAGGGCCCCATGAGGAACGCTTTCCATTTAAAAAGGGAAAAATAACTTCAAAGACACTAAAATGCCTTCTAAATATGACCCCAAACAACCTATGAAGCTCTAACAGTACATATCCTGAAATTTAATTCATTTCAAAATTCGTTTTTAAACACAGCATATAAATCAATTGTATACCTGCATTCATGAAGAAATGACTAAAAATGTCCTTGAGACACATGAAAGTGTTTTCTGGAATGCCCTAGCACCATTTTTGGGACACTATTAACATGGCTAGGTAACTCCCATAATCAAAATCTAAATTTGCCAAGCACAAGTGGGAGCGTATTTACAAGACACTTGTCCCATGAGGAACACTTTACATTTTAAAAGGCGAACACAACATCTTAGACACTCAAATACCTTATAAATATGGCCCAAAACAACCTATGAAGCTCTAGCAGTACATATCTAGAAATGTAATTGATTTCTTAAATCGTTTTTAAAAGCAACATATCTGTTTCAGCTTACATAACAGACCATGAAATGGCCTCCATGTATTACAATATCTTGTGTAACTGCATGCCAGAATGTTACACCAAATATGCAATTATAATTTCTCTTTGAAACTAATTCTATTAGTATATCACTAGAGACAAAACCACATTTTAAAAACACAGCTTTCTTCATCATTTTCTCCTTAAATCATACTATTCTCTATCTAAATTAAATAAATCTTTTCTCACCTTAGCAAATATTTTTTGAGTTTTGAAAACAGTCTCAGAAATACACCAAATTGTCTTCAGCAGAAGAAAAAGGATGCACTCCAAAGGCTGCAGCTATTGAAAGCACAGAAATACAGATATTCTTTTCACATATCTCTCATATTAGCCAATCATACCTCTTCCCTCACTTTTTTCAAATCAAAATCCTTCCCCCCTCTGCCCTGTCTGCCTTGTATCCATAGCAACCACCTCCTGGAAGACCTCTCATGTTTGCAAATTCACACAACAATGTTTCAATTGAACTCTGAACTCTCAGTGCACCTGCGTATCCAGTGCAATCTTTCATTAAATGTTTCTTACTTGACCATTCAAATTACATCTTTCAAAGAACACATCCATGCACCCTAACTTTCTGTTTTCAGAAATGGAAATGCACCAATCACTGCTAATGAATCATTAGCATTGTAAATCCACAGTTTTTTTTCTTTAGAAACTCCTACTGTTTCAACTGCCCTTTCATTACCACACTTCATCTGACTGCAGAACAACCTTCAGCCACCATGTTTAACGTCTGGATTGTTGGACATAGTTACATCCACTGGGCTCAAAGGTATGCTGAGAGCAGAAATTTACCTAACCTCAATTTACAAGATGTGGAAATTAAGTGGTTGGGCCAAAGAGGATTAAAATGTCACCAATTGATACCATTGGTGAAAACCTTTATGCATTTGCCAAAACCTGACCTGTTAATAGTGCACTGTGGAGGTAATGATTTGGGCACTTTGACAGGGGTAGGTCTGGAAATGCTTTTAAAGGACACCTTTGAGCAATTAATGGCACTTTTTCCTCAAACTGCCTTGGTATATTCCAATATATGCCAAAGACAGAAATGGAGGTGGTCCAACCAATTTTGTCCACAAATTGAGAAAGCGAGGAAGCATGTAAACAAATCTGTGTCAGCTTTCATGAGAGACCATGGAATGGGCTCTCTGTACAACAATAACTTGCGTTACTACATGCAAGATATCTACAGAGGAGATGGAGTTCACTTCTCAGATGAGGGCAACAGAATTTTCATTCTGAATTTAAGACTGTGCATTGGTACCTACTTATAAGTACCTAAATGTACCATAAACCCAAAAGCTCTTCTCAGAGCTACCCTTCATCTGATCACACACTTTTATTATTTTTTTTCTAACTTTTTTCTGTAATTTTCAACAAACTACGCTTAAAGAGCGCTATCCGGTACGCGAACTGGAAGCTAACCGCGCAAAATTTCAAAAAAAAGTTTTTTCTTCGCAAATATAGTCCTCCTCAGCCACCCTCAGAAAACGTAGGGGGGCAAAATACTTGTACCATGCCCCCTTCTACCCATTCAGAACATTATTTACCCTCCATTTTATACCTTGATTCGACCGTAACACAAAATGGTGGACTCCCGTTACGCTCCAAGTACGCGGACCGGACCGCTATCCGGGAAGCGGTCCAAAAAAAAGGCGGGAAAGTAATTTACAGAAAAACGACTAGAGACACTCTCACCAAATATAAATTAGCTCATACTACATAACAATCCCTTTCATTCTCACAAATTTGATTGAAAT
>NW_028246360.1:0-4000 GCF_964263255.1 Lissotriton vulgaris
GAAGGGCATATTATCAAGGGGGTTTATCTCTGCTTTTTTGGCTTTAAAAGCCAAGAAAGCGGAGATAAAATTATCTCCCTATTACCTAGCTGTCGCTAACACCAGTTAGCGACAGCTAGTAGGAGATAGCGACCATCTTGGGCCCCACTTTGCATGTCAGAGAAATTTATCACTAATGACATGCAAAGTGGGCGTGCCAAGATGTTAGCGACTGGAAACAGTCGCTAACATCGCTATCTCCTATTACCAACTTTTGGAGATATTCGCGCTAAGCGCGAATATCTCCAAAAGCTAACACCTGCCCTGAGCAGTTCTTAGCCATGTTATCCAATGGGAGGTGGATAACATGGCTAAGAGCATTAGCTCGGTAATGCCTGAATATCGCTGACTTTTCAGCGATATTCATGCATTGCGGCCGATTTTTATCGCATTTGCGATAAACCTTGGTAATACCAAGGTTTATCTGCGATAAAAATCGCCGCAGGTCAGCGATACATTTTTGTCTCTAACCAAGCAATAGCAATAATTATCGCTATTGCTTGGTAATATGCCCCTGAAACCTGCGTTTTTAGCATTTCGCTATTCCTGCTCTGGTCCCCAAAGCACACAGTAAATTAGTGTGAGGCTTAGCCTGTTGTGCTTCTGGGAGCCTTATGTCTTCTTACAAAGCAGGCTCCTTACACTGGGCAGTAGTTAAATATTAATTAAATTACTTCCTCAGTGGGAGATACTTAAACCGAAAGGAAGACCAAAATGGATCAGGGCATTAAAATAGTGCCAGGTGAGTTTGTAAATCTGTATTGCTGTAAACACCAAGTGTTACGTTACTCATTTTATTGGTACTACTCTTGGGGCAATAAAAAATAACCTATCTTCAAGAACTGAAGCTGTGTCAAGCTCTTTAATGTGCACCAGGAGTGCGTGTTTATTTGTATTTATTTATTTATTTGAGTTTAATATAGCGCTGGCTAGACCCGGGGGTATCAGAGCGCTTTACATAAGGATCCACAAAATTACATCAGTTACAAGTTACATCAGTTCCAAGAAAACATTTCAAGAGCATCGGAAGACGAAGTAAATGGAGCTTAGAAGGGTAAGGGGGTGGGGTAAAGGAATAGGAGGGAGAAAGGATGGATGGAGAGACAAAGGAGAGTCTGCCCAAAGTCCGGCTGGGTAGGTGATGGCCGAGGGGGAAGTCCACACCCCATCTCCTCTATAGCTATCATGTAGCTCCACCGGGCATCAGTCAAGCGGCTAGGTCTCAATGAGAAAACAGAGAGCAAAGAGGAGGTATAAATGGAGCGTAAAGGAGAAAGTGGGTGGAGTAAAAGGGTAGGAGGGAGAGTAATATGATGGAGAGGCAAAGTAAGGTCTGCCCAATTTCTGGCTGGGTAGGTGACGGCCGAAGGGGGAGTCCACAGCCCAGCTCCTCTATAGCTATCAAGTAGCTCCACCGGGCATCGGCCAATGGATAGGCAAAGTAAGGTCTGCCCAATTTCTGGCTGCGTAGGTGACGGACGAAGGGGGAGTCCACAGCCCAGCTCCTCTATAGCTATCAAGTAGCTCCATCGGGCATCGGCCAAAAAGTTGGGTCTCCACGGTCAGAGGTAGGTTCACAGATTCAGTATTGTGAAGGATAGGACGGATGGGGGATGAGTTTGAGGTCTGGCCGAAGTCCGGTTTTTCTCAGGGGAGTAGCACAATGTGGTAGGGAACACAGTGGCAGCCATCTTGGGGTCAGGCAGAGGATCAACAGGAAGTAACAGGGAGGGCTCAAAAACTTGCTTGCCAAAAGATCATGGTGGCCCCCTTACCCCACACCACAGACCCAGCCTTGGGAAGCATCCACAGAAAAACCAATAGTATGCAGCAACAGCTCAGCATGTGAAATATGGACATGCTAGAAACATGCAAATTAGATGGGAGCCATCGCTAACTCAAGATCGAATGTGGAATGTGGGTATGAAACTAACCATGGGCGAATTTTGCGAATCTCGCGTTCGTGAATTTTGCGGATTTGCGAACTCGCAATCCGCAAAATCCGCGAATTCTTGCGAATTTGCGGATTTTTTTTTTTGTGTTCGCAAGGATTTCTGCCAGTTCGCGAGGGTTTCGTACCAGTTCGCAATTTCGAACTTACATTTCGGCGCGCAAAGGTCGCGATTATGTTGTTTCTACGTCTGGTTCATCATCACAGGTTCCCAGCACCCTCTGTTTCACCACTGCAACCCTCTGTTACATCAATGCCACCCTCTGGTTCATCATTACTGTAGATTATGGGGGGGAAAAGCAAGCACACCAGCCCTGCTTCAACTGAGATGAATTAATTTGGGGTTAGTTTATTAATGTGTCACTGTTTTAAAATTCCAGTCTGGCACCTGCTTCCTTATCTGTAATTTTGCTTTCTGTTGCAGTGCATTTTTTTTCCCCAGGACCTTTGTGGCCTATTTGTAGCTATTCTATGAGCCTGCTGTGAGGGTCAGAGCAGGGTCATACAATTGTTGCAACTAGCAACTGAATTCTGGAGTGGCCCCAGTCAGGAAGCACTACAGGGAATTGTTACTAATGATGAGTTTGAACTCTTGCCCCTGCCGAGTGCTTTCAGTTTTAAAAAACTCGTTTTTCTGCAATTTCGCGGGGTTCGCGGGGCGCGACCACGCGCGAGATCGGATTCGGAAGCCGCAAATTCGTGCGAATATGCAATTTGTTTTTTTTGCGGCGTGTTAGTTGGCAAGGTTTTGTGCGTTTTTGCGAGCCGCTCGTAGCGCAAGGCGCGAAGTTACCCTCGCGGTCGCTCAAGGGCGCAGCCATCTTGTTTGCCTGACGTATTTCCGTTTCCGGGCGCGAAGTGTAATCTCGCAAAGTCTGCGGCTTGCCAGTACAGTTTCGCGCGTGTTCGCAAGGAAAATCTCGCGCGAACTTACCCGCGCGGTCGTGAACGGGCGCGGCCATCTTGTTTCTCATTCATTGCTATGGTTCTGGGCATGGTCTTTGTATCCTCTGTCAATCTCTGCCATCCTTTGCTTGTTTGAAGTTTTTTTTGATCTATTTTACTTATTATCTATCCCTCTATTTTTCTAGCCCTATATTTTTGTGTTTACTGCTACTTTTGGTTAATTTTAAACTACTTTTGTAAACTCTTTTCTTTTCTTCTCTTCCCTTTTCTATTTTCTTTATTCCTTTCCGCCCAGACCATGGTGAAGGGAGCCGGGAAGCATCCCGAGAAGGGGAAGGGTCCCGCACCCCGTGTCCGGCTCCCGTGCGGGCGTTTGAGGGGGGAGCTAGTGATGCCACGGGAGATCTTTACCCCGGAGGAGGTGGGCCAACTCGTTTTTTATGTTCAGCGCCGCCTCCCCAGGACCATCATGGGAGGCGGCAAGATCCGTGCCGGGTACGGGGCCCGGGAGCGCCGGAAGCGGTGGGAGAAGGTGTGCCAGGCCATTTACCACCACTCTCGGGTCTGGCGCACCTACAACCAGGCCACCCACCGCTGGACGGAAGTCCTGACCCGTGAGCGAGATCTGCTCGACCTCCTTGGCCTTGAGATCCCCGGGCTTGGTGAGTAGTAGTAGCTATTTCTTTACTACTATGTTTTCTCCTGCTGTGTTATTATATTGCAAATTTTGTTTTTTTTACCAAGAGCAATAATGCTGCTCATTACATTGTAGGTAAATTATATTTCAAAATCTTCTGTGCATTTCAGGTACACTGCTCTCCTTCTTCTCAGTAGTGTTGCTACTATGCTTATTTGTTTTAGATTTTGTGTTCATTTCATTGGCCTGTGAAATTATGTATGAGTGTAGTTTAAAGAACTGCGTAATGCTTCACACTAAGGTTCAGATTTTTAATTACCGGCGCATCCCTGCAAAGAAGCAGGGATGCGCCAGTAATTGTGCGTCACGCCACCATCACCCATGGTGCGCCGTATTTACAATGCGGCGCACCATGGGCCCAAAACGTCACCAAAGCGTTACGTATCTGTGCCGTAAAGGCGGCGCAT
>NW_028246361.1:0-31168 GCF_964263255.1 Lissotriton vulgaris
CACCTGGCCCATCTTGTCTTGGTTTTTCTGAGGGATTGTAGGAGAGTAGGGTCTGCTTTCCTATGGACACCCCAATGTTTGCTTTTTGCCTCACTGGTTTTCGACTTAATGTGGCTGTGGGCCTGCTAATCAGACCACTAGCCTGCTGTTTTCTCTCTAAATTCACATCCATGTACTTTAGGTACATAACCAATTGGACATTGGGTCACCTTGTCAGCCCCTGTACAGTGTACTGTAGGTACCCAGGGCATAGGTGTATCCAAGGCCTACCAGGGGCTGCAGCATATATTTTGCCACCCCTGGCTGGCTATCCAAACTGACACAACTGGCTGATCACTCAGCTGGGGCAAAGTCGTGTAATCACCCCTTGCTTGGATATAGTATACCTATATCTAAACCTATATCTGGACACATATGCACCTATGAGTCACTCCTATGGCAGGCCTTATCAATCCTGGAGGCAGAGTGCTTGGTTTTATGTAAGATGGTGCTCTAGCATGAGCTGAGCCTGTCTGCAGCTTTCGGGACCAACTCCCTTAGCTGTTCTGTGATATTGCCATACCATATACTCTTAAGTGCATTATAATCCTTGTGGTTACTCGCTAACTTTGGTTTGGCTTCATCAAAAGATGTCGTGTAAGGTGTCATACACTTTGGAATACTACCCCCTTGCCAGTTCTGGCAACGGGGGTAGCATTCCACCCTTCTAGCGGGAGAAGACATGTTACTTTGCTTAAACGCGGTTAAATCTAACCAGAGCCCCAGCATCACAAAATGGATGCTGCTGCCACAGACACGAGTCTGGCCTCCTGCTGCTGACCAAAACTCCAGCAGGGGAGGCCTGGACAAATGGTATCCTGTCACAGGGAGGTGTTACACCACCCCAGACAGGAGATAGTGGATTGTAGCAGGGAGGGTTGAATGAAACCCTGCACTGCCTGGGGTGCACAAGGCACCCCATGCATAGTCCAGTTCAAACTGGTGCTGGGGCACTCCAGCCCCAGCTCTGGCGCAAAACTGGACAAAGGGAAAGGGGTGTAACCACCCCCTTCCTGGGTCCCACCCATAGGAGGGACCTAGCAGGTGATCCAGCCCCTTGATTTGGAATAAAGGTAGGAGCTGTGCTAATGCAATTTAGATCATCCTCACTGAAACTTTGAAACAAAACTCTGGACCCTTCGACATCCTACTCAACGTAGAAGACTAAAGAATCTCCCTTGTGGTCAAGGAGTGGCCACCCTGTGCAAGCAGGCACCATCAGCATGACAATATTTTCTTTGTCGTTGCTCCCACCGGAGCCCGAACGACAGAGACCGACAAGACCTGGACTCCCAGACTTCCAACAGCCCGATCCACAGTCCTAGCAAAGCTTAGAGCCGTGGAGGCGCCGAGAGACGTGGGACCGGCCATCTTGAAAAGTTGACGAAGTGATTCCAGCGCAGCCCCCGAGGTACCCTCGACATTGTGCTTTGGGGTTTGAGAAGCCCCAGCCCGAGCAGCCTGTGCTCCATAGATCACCTCTCCACACTCAGTGGAGAAGTGTGGCTCTATGATTAGAGCAGCAGACCCTGATGCAGAGGTCTAGCCCGGGACCAGGGTTCAATTCCCCGCCTCGGTGGGTCTTGGGCTCAAAATTCCATGGACCTGATAATTCTCGCCTCAGTGCCTATTCCAATCATGGAATCCCACTCTGCAACTCTGGGCAATAGCTTGCTTAATTTTCACAGTGGCCCCCACAACGCTAAGGATGCCTGGCCTTCACCTTCGGGGTGCCCAGGAGTGGACGCATTACATGGAAAGCCAGGATGTGTTCCACAGCGGTATTCGTACAAGTGCCTTGAGACCCTTGCGGGTGAGTAGTGCGCTATACAAGTATCAATTTACAGTTTATTCTCTGAGTGCTGTGTGGGGCCCTTTTGCACTTTTCCTGCTTGGCGCGTTGTCCGGTCGCTTGCCCGTTGGCTAGTGGCCTCTGTGACAATGAAACATCAAAATTACACTGCTGGTCTGATTGCTCCAAACTGTCCCCAGCTCCCCTGAAAAGGAGCCATCGATCTGACTTTCCCGGTCCGATTAAGAAGACATCTTCGCATCCTGCGTGGGTTGCCTTTGCCAAGGCTTGGTGACTCCGAATCGAGTACCGACACCGCCGACAGCAAGAGCCTTTGTGGGACAGCTCGTGTTCACCAGCTGGTTATCCTCGATCCTTCCTGGTCCACGTGGCAGCGGAGACAAACACCTCGCAATCACCTGATTGCAACCCGACATCGCCTGGTTCCTTCCTGGTTTCTCACTGGTCACTGGCTAGTGACCTGAACTCTGTCCCCTCTGCTTTCAGGTACTCTACATCTTCGATCTACCCTTAGATCAAACCGGACTCTTCTCTCCTGGCCGCCTGCAGCATCTTCATCTCCAGGCTTCATAGAACTTCACGACGAAACCCGACACACTTTGGCACCTATGCACCAGCTTCCTGTGGGTGAGGTAACGATCTAACTCCGGTGCTCCTATAGTGGATTACACCTCTAGTGTCCTAGTTTTAAGTGGCTAAGTTCTAGTCCAGTCAGAAGTCTCCGAAACCTATAACTTTCTGATTTTTACGCACCATTGACTTGTATGGTTAACGCCGTTGCCTATAGACTCTGCACCCGTATCCTGTGGGCCTCTCCCGACCTAACCTTCATTAGTCCAGTGTAGGCCCAGCGATTCCCTAGGCCCTAGGCCTGTTCATTGTTCATGACGTGGTACTTATATCACTTTCTTAATATATGGTTTGAGTGGCCACCCGGCCTATCCATAATTGTGCAGCTTATTGTATGTTATACTGCGTTCTTTGTTTAACGCTTGTGCTCCTGTGCTCATAAAGAGTTAAGGGGATTATTCTAGAAATAAATACATATATTTTGTAATATATAACTTGTGTGGTGTCCTTTTATTTGGTATTACAGGGATTGCATATGGTAAAACAGCTGGCTTCACATGCCCTCTTGAGTTTAGCCTAAGACTGCTTTGTCCACGCTACCATTAGGATAGCTGGTCTATAAGGTTGACTTACAACCAATCACCATAAGGGTCGTTTGGACTGGTGCAAGATGCTCACTAGAATAGTGAACACCTTTTACCAGGCCAACTTCTCACATTGGTGTGCAGCGGTTGGGATTTGAGCTTGCTGTTGTTTTACCAATGTAATCTTTGAAAATATCATTTAAAAGATCACATCAAGTACCTAGGTACATATAAACAAAGCTTAGCATACTTAAGTTCTACTGAACTTAGTGGTTGTAGACCAAAGGGCTTAGCACACCCTGACTACAACCTCTAGAGAGGTTCCAGTAGGAAAACAAATAGTGCAGGTAAGTGCACCACTTGCACCTCACTAGTCATGCCTGGCACAGGTGAACCCTCCAGTTCTCTACCTGTGGGTGACTCTCACAAAGCACCATCCAGTTATGAAAAACTCAGCCACAAGGACTTGAGTGCCCTATGCACTTCAAGGGTGCTGAAAAGGGGTCACAACCCCACCATTCCTATCCTCATAGCAATCCTAGAGAAAGCTGATCTTGAGAAGGAATCTGCTACAGGTCCTTCAGGTAAGATAGGAGAGGGAACCCCACCTGATAATTCTGATGTCCCAGAAGTTGATCCTGAAGAGGTAGACGAGGATGAGGATGGAAATGAGTCAGAAGATCAGGGGGAGGAGAACCAGGTTCAAATTAGAGTGTTGAACCAGGCCAACTTAAGCCTACATGGAAATGGAGAAGGTGTCCACCTTTCCAGGCCCAATAGTAGACTTAACCCTGGCAATAGAAGGGTTAGATCTCCTTCCAGGGAGTCTAACCAGTCTAATGCCTCTAGGGGATCTCAAAGGGGAATGACTTCCCCCAGAGAAGAGAACATGAGGCTAGGATGAGAGCTGTCCAACTCCAGATAGAGAAGGTAGAGATAACCCTGGCCCAAGCTAAACTTGCTTTGGCACGGGAGCAAAAGTTACGTGGATTACATTCCACTGGTGGCAGCAACATTATCCCCAAGGATAAAGACAGGTCCTATGAAAATAGAAACCTGAGTAAGCTTGTGCCCCCCTACAGAGATGGGGATGACATCCACAAATGGATAACTGCTCTTGAGAGAGCCTGCATGGTACCACAGGTTCCTCCGGAACAGTGGGCAGCAATCTTATGGCTCTCCTTTTCAGAAAAAGGGAGAGATAAGCTCCTCACTGTAAGACCTGAGGATGCTAAAAACTACTCTGTCCTGAAGAGTGCTCTGATTGAAGGGTTTGTCCTGACCACTGAGCAATACAGGTTGTTGTTCAGAGATACCCAAAAGACTCAGACTCAGGACTGGAATGACTTTGTTGATTGTGCCACTAAGGCTCTGGAAGGTTGGTTGCTGGGAAGTAAAGTTACAGACTATACAGGATTGTACAATCTAATAATGAGAGAACAGATCCTTAATTATTGCCAGAACCAGTTGTTGCATCTGCACCTGATTGACTCAGATCTGACCTCTCCCCAAGAATTGGGAAAGAAGGCAGACAAATAGGTCAGAACCAGGGTTAAGCAGAAACCCCAGAACCAAGGTGGTAATCAGAAGAAGGCAGACCAGAAGGGTGGAGATCAGAAACAAAAAGACCAGAAGTCTTCTACAGGCCCCCAAAATAGTAATAAAGAGGGGGGGGGGGGGGTCCCAAAGTAGAAAAAAGAAGAATAATGATGGCTCAAAGAAACCTTGGTGTAATTACTGTATGTCAGTTTCTCACTGGTTTAGTGAGTGCGCTAAGAAAGGTGGAGCCCCTGCCACTGCAGCCCCTAAGGCAACTGCACCCCCTAGTACAGTCAGCAGTGGTGGTCCCCAAACTAAAGCTATAGTGGGTTTAACCATGGGTACTGAGATGGAGCCTGGCCTAGTCAGAGTTCCAACTCAGGCAGTCTTGATCTGTGAGGGGGACATGGACATGTCCCTTGCTGTGAGTCCCAGTACTCTGGGCAAGTACAGGCAGACGCCTTTGATTAATGGTAAAGTGGCTCAGGCCTACAGGGACACATGTGCCAGTGTCACAATGGTGACACCTAACTTTGTGGACCCTGGACAATTTATACTGGGTGATAATTACCTGGTGACCAATGCTAGCAATGTCACTACTCCCCATAGTGTGGCAGTTGTTAACTTCTCCCGGGGAGGGGTAAATGGCTTCAAGAGAGTTTTAGTAAGTGCAGACCTCCCAGTTGACTGTCTTTTGGGCAATGATCTAGAAGATTCAATGTGTTCAGAAGGGGTGTGCAGGACTCATGCAGAGATGCTAGGTACTTCAGCACATGTCCTTGCTGTGACCAGGTCACAAGCCAAAAAGTGCTTACCTGAACCTGTGCTGGATCTTGGAACAATAGACTAAGCACAACCCAAGAGAAAGAGCAAGAGGGTTCAAGCAGTGCCTTCCCACTTGCCCCAGGTTGAGGATTAGACTTCACAGGAGGCTGATTCTGTGATCCAAGTGGAGACTGTCCCTGAAGAGCTTGAACCTGATCAGGTTGAGTTTCTGGGGACAGGGGGACCCTCAAGGGCAGATCTGGGGCAGGCTCAATTAACTTGCCCTTCTCTTGAACCCCTCAGAGAGCAGGCTGCTGCTGAGGCTGCTGGGAATGCTCAAGGTACCCATAGAGTGTATTGGGAAGATGGGCTCCTTTATTTAGAGGCTAGAGACCCCAAGCCTGGTGCCGCCAGGAAGTTGGTTATACCTCTGCAATTTAGGGGCTTCGTTCTAACCTTGGCACATGATATTCCCTTAGCAGGACACTTAGGCCAGAACAAAACTTGGGATAGGCTTGTCCCTCACTTTCACTGGCCTCACATGTCAGAAGCTACCAAGGAGTTTCGTCGCTCCTGTGTCACCTGCCAAGCCAGTGGCAAATCAGGTGGTACTACAAAGGCCCCCCTCATACCACTACCTGTGGTGGGGGTACCCTTTGAAAGAGTGGGGATTGACATTGTTGGACCAATGGACCCCCAAAGTGCCCTTTTGCACTTTTCCTGCTTGACACGTTGTCCGGTCGCTTGCCCCTTGGCTAGAGGCCTCTGTGACGATGAAACATCGAAACTACACTGCTGATGTGGTTGCTCCACACGGGCCCCGCTCCCCTGAAAAGGAGCCATCGATCTGACCTTCCCGGTCCGATTAAGAAGACATCTTTGCATCCTGCGTGGGTTGCCTTTGCCAAGGCTTGGTGACTCCGAATCGAGTACCGACACCACCGACAGCAAGAGCCTTTGTGAGACAGCTCGTGTTCACCAGCTGGTCATCCTCGATCCTTCCTGATCCACGTGGCAGCGGAGGCAAACACCTCGACATCACCTGATTGCAACCCAACATCGCCTGGTTCCTTCCTGGTTTCTCGCTGGTCACTGGCTAGTGACCTGAACTCTGTCCCCTCTGCTTTCAGGTACTCTACATCTTCGATCCACCCTTGGATCCAACCGGACTCTTCTCTCCTGGCCGCCTGCAGCATCTTCATCTCCAGGCTCCACAGAACTTCAAGACGAAACCAGACACACTTTGGCACCTATGCACCCGCTTCCTGTGGGTGAGGTAACGATCTAACTTTGGTGCTCCTATAGTGGATTACACCTCTAGTGTCCTAGTTTTCAGTGGCTAAGTTCTAATCCAGTCGGAAGTCTCAGAGACCTATAACTTTCTGATTTTTATGCACCATTGACTTCAATGGTAAACGTGGTTCCCAATAGACTCTGCACCCGTATCCTGTGGGCCTCTCCCGACCTAACCTTCATTAGTCCAGTGTAGGCCCAGCGATTCCCTAGGCCCTAGGCCTGTTCATTGTTCGTGATGTGGTACTTATACCACTTTCTTAATATATGGTTTGAGTGGCCACCCGGCCTATCCATAATTGTGCAGCATATTGTATGTTATACTGTGTTCTTTGTTTAACGCTTGTGCTCCTGTACTCATAAAGAGTTAAGGGCATTATTCTAGCAATAAATACATATATTTTGTAATATATAACTTGTGTGGTGTCCTTTCATTTGGTATTAAAGGGATTGCATATGGTAAAACAGCTGGCTTCACATGCCCTCTTGAGTTTAGCCTAAGACTGCTTTGTCCACGCTACCATTAGGATAGCTGGTCTATAAGGTTGACTTACAACCAATCACCATAAGGGTCGTTTGGACTGGTGCAAGGTGCTCACTAGAATAGTAAACACCATATACCAGGCCAACTTCTCACATTGGTGTGCAGCGGTTGGGATTTGAGGTTGCTGTTGTTTTACCAATTGTAATCTTTGACAATATCATTTGAAAGATCACATCAAGTACCTAGGTACATATAAACAAAGCTTAGCATACTTAAGTTCTACTGAACTTAGTGGTTGTAGACCAAAGGGCTTAGCACACCCTGACTACAACCTCTAGAGAGTTTCCAGTAGGAAAACAAATAATGTAGGTAAGTGCACCACTTGCACCTCACTAGTCATGCCTGGCACAGGTGAACCCTCCAGTTCTCTACCTGTGGGTGACTCTCACAAAGTGGAGGAACAAGAAAGAGGTCCCACAGCAAATCAACTCAAAATGGAAAGAACCCAAGTGTAGTTCACATATTACTCCAAGTACCAGATCTAGCTTAGATTATATAATATGTACATATGAACAAATACTGAGAAAGGATATAAACCATAAAGAGTGTGTGTCTTGTAAAAATATACAATTTATTACAATTCAGATTAAAAACAGGTAGTTTATACAATAAATATGCCCAAAAACACAATTGCTTATTCTTTAAAAAACAGTTAAAAAATCACAATTTATTAAAAAACATTTGATCACGAATATCACAGTTGTTCTTGTAGTCGACGCAGCGTTTCGGTGAATCGGTGATAACACCTTCTTTAGGACAAACAATTCTATAAAAGAACATTGCAATTAGAGACACGCCATGTTGTGTAGGGCTGGCATATTCTGCCTTATTCTTTCTAACAATTTTCTTCATATCTGGGCACACATTCTGACATATATTGAGGTGAGATTTTTAAAAAAAATTGAAATACTATCACAAAAGCATTCTATGTGGTACATTCCTGGAGGTATTCTATCTATGTGACTGTACACTTGGGTCTTAGAAAATGAGAACATATGGTCCTCATGAGGGAGGGCTATGAGGTTTGAGACACCTGTAGCGACTCTCACAAAGTACCATCCAGTTATGAAATACTCAGCCACAAGGACTTGAGTGCCCTATGCACTTCAAGGGGGCTGAAAGGGGGTCACAACCCCACCATCCCTATCCTCATAGCAATCCTAGAGAAAGCTGATATTGAGCAGGAATCTGCTACAGGTCCTTCAGGTAAGATAGGAGATGGAACCCCACCTGATAATTCTGATGTCCCAGAAGTTGATCCTGAAGAGGTAGACGAGGATGAGGATGGAAATGAGTCAGAAGATCAGGGGGAGGAGGACCAGGTTCAAATTAGAGTGTTGAACCACGCCAACTTAAGCCTACATGGAAATGGAGAAGGTGTCCACCTTTCCAGGCCCAATAGTAGACTTAACCCTGGCAATAGAAGGGTTAGATCCCCTTCCAGGGAGTCTAACCAGTCTAATGTCTCTAGGGGATCTCAAAGGGGAATGACTTCCCCCAGAGAAGAGAACATGAGGCTAGGATGAGAGCTGTCCAACTCCAGATAGAGAAGGTAGAGATAGCCCTGTCCCAAGCTAAACTTGCTTTGGCAAGGGAGCAAAGGTTAAGTGGATTAGATTCCACTGGTGGCAGCAACATTATCCCCAAGGATAAAGACAGGTCCTATGAAAATAGAAACCTGAGTAAGATTGTGCCCCCCTACAGAGATGGGGATCACATCCACAAATGGATAACTGCTCTTGAGAGAGCCTGCATGGTACAGCAGGTTCCTCAGGAACAGTGGGCAGCAATCTTGTGGCTCTCCTTTTCAGAAAAAGGGAGAGATAAGATCCTCACTGTAAGACCTGAGGATGCTAAAAACTACTCTGTCCTGAAGAGTGCTCTGATTGAAGGGTTTGGCCTGACCACTGAGCAATACAGGTTGTTGTTCAGAGATACCCAAAAGACTCAGACTCAGGACTGGACTGATTTTGTTGATTGTGCCACTAAGGCTCTGGAAGGTTGGTTGCTGGGAAGTAAAGTTACAGACTATACAGGATTGTACAATCTAATAATGAGAGAACAGATCCTTAATTATTGCCAGCACCAGTTGTTGCATCAGCACCTGATTGACTCAGATCTGACCTCTCCCCAAGAATTGGGAAAGAAGGCGGACTAATGGGTCAGAACCAGGGTTAAGCAGAAACCCCAGAACCAAGGTTGTAATCAGAAGAAGGCAGACCAGAAGGGTGGAGATCAGAAGCAAAAAGACCAGAATTCTTCTTCAGGCCCCCAAAATAGTGATAAAGTGGGTGGGGGGGGGGGTGTCCCAAAATAGGAAAAAGAAGAAGAATGATGGCTCAAAGAAACCTTGGTGTAATTACTGTAAGTCAGTTTCTCACTGGTTTAGTGAGTGCGCTAAGAAAGGTGGAGCCCCTGCCACTGCAGCCCCTAAGGCAACTGCACCCCCTAGTACAGTCAGCAGTGGTGGTCCCCAAACTAAAGCTATAGTGGGTTTAACCATGGGTACTGAGATGGAGCCTGGCCTAGTCAGAGTTCCAACTCAGGCAGTCTTGATCTGTGAGGGGGACATGGACATGTCCCTTGTTGTGAGTCCCAGTACTCTGGGCAAGTGCAGGCAGACGCCTTTGATTAATGGTAAAGTGGCTCAGGCCTACAGGGACACATGTGCCAGTGTCACAATGGTACAACTAGAACACAATGTCCTGAAAGGTGAAAGTCAATAGACAATTATACATAGCATGCACATAGCATTACTTGGGTGGGCAAGAAGGAGATTACTCATTTTTTATGTCAAAAAATAATTTGTTCAACTTTATGTGGTAACAATCATATCAAGGTCGGATATATACAGTTAGGAACAGCCCTGCATAGAATGTAATGACAACCACATGGAACTTGGTGCAACAAACGTGAATAAATAGTGCAGGTGGCGACGCAAGTGAAAGAAAAACAGCGTAGTCGGCGCACTGTGCATAAGGTGCAGACTATTTACAGTGAGTGGCTAGACCGGCGCATGTGACATAGTGATATCACAGTGGGCACAATTAATTTTGGTTCAAGTCTAAAGCCACTAAGGAGAAGTGCGCCAGTTAGTCAGTCTGTTGGGTCGACGTCGTTTCGATCCGGAGCATTTCGGATCATCATCAGGACTGGCTGTCTGATTTGGGGAGTGCTGTGGAGGAAGGGAGGAGATATTAGGGGGGGCTAGGGTAAGAAGATGTGCCCAAGTGGGAGGACTAGCCAAGGGTAATGGTTACCTTCAAAGGATCCTGAAGGCGTGGAATCCTTGTAACCAAGTAGAATTCAAAGGCTTGAGGCAGCTTAGTGGGTCACCGGTTAATTGGTGTCTTCGCTGCTGGGCAGAGCTGTGAAGGAAGGAGGGGAGGGGATGAATGACTGAGTGCAGGGGGTATTGGCAAACCATTCGGTGGTACTAGAATTGGTAGACTCACGGGGGGTAAGGGGTGACAATTACATACCTTGCTGCAAATTAGCATTCGTGTCGGCCATGTGATTAACCCGTATTTCGGAGGGTATCTGCAGAGGAAAGCAGTGTTGAAGCCGGCCGTTTCAATTAGCCGTGCTGAATGGGCGCTGGGAAATAAATACGGGAGAAAGTCAGTTGCCATTCTCCTATGTGTATTAATTAAGGAGACCTGGTAATGGGGGCTTAGTGGGGTCGGTGCTCAAAGTTACCTGAATGGATCAGCGAGACCGTCAGCATGTCCGCGAGGCAATTCTGAGACGGGCACTGAACGGGCGGAGATATTTCACTTCCGCGATTGGGCGGGGACTGAGTGAGGGGAAGGGGGCGGGGAAATGACAACGCCAGTGATGTCATCGGCAGTGATAGGACAGGGAGAAGGGGGGGTGGAGCAGTTCAAGTTACTATGGGAACGCGTCTCTGATAGAGCAAGAAAGCATTCGGCCAGGCAGGCCAGCGATTACATGAAACAATTTAACAGGGCATGTCAACATTCGGCGCTTAAGCCCAGTGATTAGATGAAACAATTTGACAGGGCTTGTAAACATTTGGCGCTTAAAATCAGTGACGAATTACACAACCTGTTGGGACATACAGTTGGACTCCTTATAGGAAGGAACATTGCTGGGTGGGGAAGTGACAACACCAGTGATGTAATCGGCAGTGATAGGACAGGGAGATGGGGGGGTTGAGCAGTTCGAGTTACTATGGACACGCGTCTTTGATAGAAACGGAGCATTTGGCCAGGCAGGCCAGCGATTACATGAAACAATTTGACAGGGCATGTAAACATTCGGCGCTTAAAACCAGTGATTAGATGAAACTATTTATCAGGGCATGTAAACATTCGGCGCTTAAAATCAGTGACAAATTACATAACCTGTTGAGACATACAGTTGGATTCCTTGTGGAAAGGAACACTGCTGGGATTGACAGCAGCCTAATCACAATTAGGAGAAATCTGTATATCATAGATACATGATTAGGGTGGTGTGTGTTCAGTAAGAGGTGTTGAAGGGGGTAGCAACAGATCTTGGCTGATGTAAGTGAAGTGAATGATGTATTGGGATCAGTGGTAAGGGTAAGGGAATGGAGCTCTGTGCCTGTCCGAGGTGAGTAAAACAGGTCCGGGACAGCGGTTCAAACAGAAGGCGCAGCTCTATGGTAGTTCAGGATGCGGAAGGGGCATAATCAAGTAGTAACTGTACTGTTCCATTCGTCAATGGTGTTTAGTCCTTTGTTGATGGAGTCGCAGATCGTCATCCATTTGCATTCTGCCTTGTTTAGGAGAGTTCTGATATCTCCCCTCGGATGGATAATGTAGGTTTCTCAATAACTTGCCACTGCATGTCCGTATCAAGATGATTGTGTTGTAGGTAATGTGTTACCAATGGGGCTGACATGGTTTTGCAATTGATACGGCTCTTGTGCTGGATGATGCGTTGTTTGATCATTTGTGTTGTCTGTCTGATGTAGATCAAGTTGCATGGACATTTTATGGCGTAGATTACTTTTTGTGATCTGCAGTTCGTATGTTTTTTCAGTTTGTATGAGCGGCCATTGGTGACAAATTCTTTTGTGTTGATTGTGAGCACGCAAACGCTGCAGTTCTGGCATTTATAATGTCCTACTATAGGGTCAAGGCCCCAAGAGGCTGTAATGGTGTTTCTTTCGTGTTTGGCTTGTGGCCAGGTGATAGCGTGTACCAGATGGTTGGCAAGATTATTGCCACGTTGGTAAGAGAAAAGGGGTTCCTCCTTGAATTGTTCATTTGAGCGCAACAGAGGCCAATTTTTCCTGATGATTTTGTTTATTTTGTTGCTATGGGGACTGAATTTTGAAACAAAGGGGATCCTTGACATTGGTTTCTTGGGTTGAGTAGTGAGAAGGTGCTCTCTGTGGCAATACCACGCTCTTTTCTTAGCTCTGGTGACCAACCGTTTGGGGTATTCCCGATGTATACGTTTCTTGGTGAGGACATCTGCTTCCCTGAAATAATCTTTTTTCCACTTGCAATTGCGCCGGATTCGGAAGAATTGTCCATATGGTAGGCCATCTCGTAATCCGCGTGGGTGGTAGCTGGAGTAAAGCAAGAGTGTATTTTTCTCGGTTGGTTTTCGGTACAGGGTAGTGCCCAGGCGTCCTTCTTCTGCATGGATGTTGACGTCTAGGAATGGCAAATCATTTTGTTTGCAGTCACTGGTGAATTTGAGGTGTTCTTGGCAGTGGTTAAGCCAGTCAATGAAAGGTCGCAGTGTGTCAGCCGTGCCGGTCCACAGTAATAGAACGTCATCTATATATTTGCGCCATAGATTGATGTTATCGAAAAATGGATTCATTGGCGTCAAGATCAATGTCTTTTCCAGATGATGGACAAACAGGATTGCAAAATTCGGGGCGAAACATGCGCCCATGGAAACTCCTTTTATTTGTAGAAAGAATGTATCTTGGTAGAGGAAATAGTTGTTTTTTAGTGCTATTCGCAGAAGATCTATGATGAATTCTGTGGGGATGCGTGTTGGTTGGGGTCTTGAGATGAGTAAGTTGTGGATAACTTGTAAGCCTTCATCGTGGGGGATGTTGGTATAAAGGGATTCGATGTCTAATCCCGCCATCACTTGTAAATCGGTCTCAAAAGGTAGGTCCTTGATGGTATTGATGAGGTCCATTGTGTCCCTAATGTAGGTGTCAGTTTCAGGGACAAAAGGTTTGATGACGGAGTCTATATATTTACCAAGTGGTTCCAAGATTGAACCGTACCCAGAAACAATTGGTCTGCCAGGAGGATTTTGGCTGTCTTTATGTATTTTTGGCAGAACGTAGAGTACTGGGGTGCGAGGGTTGGCGTTCTTAAGGAATTCGAATTCCTTTTTGGTAATGATGTCTTTGTCTTTGGTTTCCATGGTGACGGATAGTATTTTGTTGCGGATGTCTTCCAGGGGATCTTTGGAAAGGGGTCGGTAGTGTTCCTGATTTGCCAGTTGTCTCTTGATTTCTAAGTCGTATTTGGTTGTGCTCATGATAACAATACCTCCGCCCTTGTCAGCCGGTTTTATAATAATGTCGTTGTTTTCTTTCAACGTTTTCAGGGCTAGTTTCTCAGTGAGCGGGAGGTTATAAGGAATGAATTGTGGCTGGTTTTTAAGATTTCAGGTGGCATGGCATTTGAGGGAGGGTTGAAGGTGGATGGCGGTCTGAAGGGCGATGGATTTAGGGTTGCAGACTCCGTTTTGTCTGCAAAGTAGTGTCTTAGTCGGATCCGTCTGAAAAATTTCAGGAGGCTAGATTGAAGGTCCAAGAAATCTGTGCGTTCCGTTGGAACAAAAGTTAACCCTTGGGATAGAAGGTTGATCTCATCACTGCTGAATACATGATCCGATAAATTGAAGATAGGTATTTGTAAATCAGTAGTTTGTGGTGGATATTCATTGTTTATTGTTGTTGTCCCCATTGGTAGAAGCGGTTGCGTGTTTGACGCTCTCCTGGGAGTTGCGGTTGGTATTGACGATTTCTGTTGGGGCGATTCTGAGGAGGTGGTTGTCCGCGTCCGCAGCCTCTCCCTAAAAAAACAGACGGAATTAGAGGGGGAGGTCTGTTGGTCGTTGCCGAGGTACCTGGGCAATTATCTGCGTCCGAGTCTTCCACAGAGGTGCTTGATGAATCTGAAAATGTTACGCGCTGGTTATTTCAGTGTTAACCTCTGAAGCAGCTATTCGTCCATCTCCTTCATCAGCCTGTAAGCCCTTTCTTGAAGCAGGTGCAGGTGCAGTACCAGAAAAAAAGTTAATGATGGTATTCCCCTTGCCGGGGTCCTTAAGACCCATTTTTGCCCCCTTAGCACCTGTGCCCACTATGCCTTTTTCTTTCTCCTTCTTTTTGGATACCTCAGAGCTCTCACCTTTTGATGAACAGTTCGAGTGAGCCTGAAGCGTTGCAGTCTTTACAATGGTCGAGCCTGTCGCTGTTCTCACTTTAGAGAAACTTATTTCCACACTATCCAGGGATGATGCACAAGCCTGTGCATCAGGAGCCTTTCCCGGGCAAACCACCCGGGCAGTACAGCTGGATCCGCCCACGCTCTTCAGCACTCAGCACACTTGCCGGCTGTATCCGACCTGCTCCGGAGCTCTGTTGACACCAGTCGCACTGCCGCCGAAACCGTTGCCAGTAGCTCTTTTCTTACGGCAAACAGACCGGCGTCGATGCAGCTCCAGCCGAGGGACATGAGGGGGTAGGTGAATAGCTTGAGGTTAAACTTTTCAGAGGATCGAAATTAGGCCTGGGCGTAGTGGGCGTAGTGGGGCTTCGCGGAGCTACGTGAAGCGGGCGAGAAACTATGCCCACCTCCGCACTCCGCATAGCCCCACTACGCACCGCAGGCCTCCCTCCCTCCCGCCCTCCCTAAATACTTTAATTTAAATGTTAGAAAGAATTAAAAGGTACTTACCTTGCCCCCCGCTGCCCGCCGCACGCATGCGCATTTCTCACGAGAAATGCGCGGCCACCCGCGCATGCGCATTAGTACCCAAGACGGCGGCGATGAAGAGAGGGAGCCCCGGGGACGCGGCGGGCAGCGGCGGGCAAGGTAAGTGCCTTTTAATTCTTTCTAACATTTAAATTAAAGTATTTAGGGAGGGCGGGAGGGAGGCGGGTGGCGGCCAGCTACGCACCGTCTGCGGAGCGTTCGTAGTGCCGAATTCTACGCCTGCTACGCAAAAAGCCGGTATACAACCTTTAGCGCGCATTTTTTACAACGCACTACCATTACACCACAGGCATTACCACGCATACCATTACAACGCATTGCGCTGGGGGGCGCTCTAGGATAGGGAATAAGTTAAATTTTCTATCCAACACCTTTCCTCGTGTCCACGGGGACTGGAGTTGGAATAGAAAATTATACTTACCACTATCCAGCACCTCTAAGCGCTATGCGTTGTAACAGTATTCGTTGTAAATACCGCGTTGTAAAGGTATGCGTGGTAAAAGTATGCGTGGTAACGTCATACATCCGTGGAGACAGACTCGCAGTGTGATTCCAGAGAAGCATGACTATTACCTGGACTTTTGCAGGACTGACTAAGTAGTCTGCAAGGAGTTAAGGGACCGCATATATTGTGCATATATTGAGCTGCTTTAGAGCCATAGAACCAGGTCAGCAGAGCTGCTGTAAAGCCAGAGAACCAGGTCAGCAGAGCCGTTGTAGAGCCAGAGAACCAGGTCAGCAGAGCTGCTCTAGAGCTTAAGAAGCAGGTCAGCAGTCAGCAGAGTTGCTCTAGAATCAGAGATCGAGGCCAGCAGAGCTGTTCTAGAGGCCGAGAACCAGGTCAGCAGAGCTGGTGTAGAGCCAGAGAAACCAGGTCAGCAGAGCTCCTTAGAGCTCCTTAGAGGGAAAGAACCAGGTCAGCAGAGCTGCTTTAGAGCCGGAGAACTAGGTCTACAGACCTGCCCTAGAGCCAGAGAACCAGGTCAGCAGAGCTGCTTCAGAGCCATAGAACCAGGTCAGCAGAGCTACTTTAGAGCCAGAGAACCATGTCAGCAGAGCTGCTCTAGAGCCAGAGAACCAGGTCAGCAGAGCTGCTCTAGAGCCTCAGGACCAGGTCAGCAGAGCTGCTCTAGAGCCTAAGAACCAGGTCAGCAGAGCTGCTCCAGAGCCAGAGAACCAGGTCAGCAGAGCTGCTGTAGAGAAAGAGAAACCAGGTCAGTAGAGTTGCTTTAGAGCGAGATACCTAGGTCAGCAGAGCTGCTTTAGAGGGAGTGAACCAGGTCAGCAGAGCTGCTTTAGAGCCAGAGTACCAGGTCAGCAGAGCCGTTATAGAGCCAGAGCCCCAGGTCAGCAGAGCTGCTGTAGAGCCAGAAAACCAGGTCAGCAGAGCTGGTTTTGAGCCATAGAACCAGGTCAGCAGAGTTGCTGTAAAGCCAGAGAAACCAGGTCAGCATTGCTGCTTTAGAGCCTACGAAGAAGGTCAGCAGAGTTGCTCTGGAACCAGGTACCCAGGTCAGCAGAGCTGCTCTAGAGCCAGGGAGCCAGGTGAGCAGAGCTGCTCTAGAGGCAGAGAACCAGGTCAACAGAGCTGCTGTAGAGCCAGAGAAACCAGGTCAGCAGAGCTGCTTTAGAGCCAGAGAGCCAGGCCAGCAGAGCTGCTCTAGCTGACACTGACTGACTGACGGACACTGACTGACACTGATTGACTGACACTGACTGACTGACATTGACTGACACTGATTGACTGACACTGACTGACACTGATTGACTGACACTGACTGACTGACTGACACTGACTGACTGACACTGACACTGACTGAAACTGACTGACTGACACTGACTGACTACTCTCCACTAATCTACTACTCACTCTCTACTACTCTATACTACTCTCTACTACTCACTCTCTACTACTCTACTACTCTCTAATACTTACTCTCTACTACTCACTCTCTACTACTCTCTATTACTCACTCTCTACTACTATCTCTCTACTACTCACTCTACTACTCTCTAGTATTCACTTTCTACTACTCACTCTCCACTACTCTCTCTCTACTACTCACTCTCTGCTACTCACTCACTACTACTCTCTACTACTCACTCTAACCTACTCTCTAGTCTCTACTACTCCTCTCTACTACTCACTCTCTACTACTCTCTGCTACTCACTACTACTCTCTACTACTCTCTACCACTCACTCTCCACTACTCTACTACTCCCTCTACTACACTCTCTCTACTACTCACTCTCTACTATTCACTCTCAACTACTTACTCTCTACTATTCTCTACTACTCACTCTCCACTACTCACTCTCTACTACTCGCTCTCTACTACTCTCTACTACTCACTCTCTACTACTCAGTCTCTACTACTCTCTACTATTCTCTCAACTACTCACTCTCGACTACTCACTCTCTACTACACACTCTCTACTACTCTCTACTACTCACTCTCTACTACACACTCTCTACTACTTGCTCTCTACAACTCGCTTTCTACTATTGTCTACTACTTACTCTACTACTCACTCTCTACTACTCTCTACTACTCACTCTACTACTCACTCTCTACTGTTCACTCTCTACTACTTACTCTCTACTATTCTCTACTACTCACTCTCCACTACTCATGCTCTACTACTCGCTCTCTACTACTCTCTACTACTCACTCTCTACTACTCAGTCTCTACTACTCTACTACTCTCTACTATTCTCTCTACTACTCACTCTCAACTACTCACTCTCTACTACTCTCTACTACTCGCTCTCTACTATTCTCTACTACTTTCTCTTCTACTCACTCTCCACTACTTTCTACTACTCACTCTCTACTACTCATGCGCTTCTACTCTACTACTCTCTACTGCTCTCTCTCTACTACTCACTCTCTACTACTCTCTACTTCTTACTCTCTACTACTCTCTACTACTCACTCTACTACTCACTCTCTGCTACTCTCTATCTACTACTCACTCTCTACTACTCACTCTACTACTCTCTCTACTACTCACTCTCTACTACTCTCTCTACTAGTCTCTACTACTCACTCTCTACTATTCACATTCTACTACTCACTCTCTACTACTCACTCACTACTACTTGCTCTCTACTACTCTCTACTACTCACTCTCTACCACTTGCTCTCTACTACTTTCTACTACTTACTCTCTACTACTCATGCTGTACTAATCTACTACTCTCTCTACTACTTACTCTCTACTACACAATCTCTACTACTTGCTCTCTACTACTCACTCTCTACTACTCTCTACTACCCGCTCTACTACTCACTCTCTACTACTCACTCTACTACTCGCTCTCTACTACTCTCTACTACTCACTCTCCACTACTCACTATTTTCTACTCTCTACTACTCTCTCACTACTACTCACTCTCTACTACTCACTCTCTACTACTCTCTACTACTTACTCTCTACTACTCTCTACTACTCACTCTACTACTCACTCACTACTACTCACTCTTTACGACTCTCTACTACTCACTCTCTACTACTCTCTCTACTCATCTCTACTATTCACTCTACTACTCACTCTCTACTACTCCCTACTACTATCTCTCTGCTACTCAAAATGTGCCCTATTTTTTCTTTCTGCAGCACTAATCATACTTTCTATGGCAAAATGAACCCCCTGTTTTGTTCCTTTTTAAATTAAATGTTTTAAGAGTTCCACTTTCTTCCAATCAAGATGGCTTCAGGTGTGCTATACTTTTGTCATAAGTCATAAGGCTGTTAGCACTCTAGTTGTTCTTTAGAACACTCTGGGAAGCTGCAGTAGAACACAAAGAAATCAACTGACAGTCTCTGCCTGTGTTGGATGTACATGTTTTACTGAGAATGTCAGACTTCATTCTCACATGACTGAGAAAGATAATGTGAATTTACAGAAAATATGCTCTCAGTTTAGCTTATACATCACCTTCCTTTGATGAAGTGCATCTCTGCACGAAATGCGTCAGGCTTTGAGAAAGAAACGTGACACTCTGCTTTAACCTGTTGCAGCTCCCTGAAATAAACGGAAAGCAAACCTACCTGAATGGCGGCTCATCCTTTGGGGGCAACTCTGGTTTGAATGATTTATACGGCTGGCTCGGCCGTGGACGCAGCCCCGCCACTTGAAAGCGGTCCTTTGCTGATGCCACATGGTATTCACGAGTGGAACCAGGAGGTCGTTTGGGGAGTCATAAGAAGCAACAGCGTACAACAGTGTTTATCACGTGCACCCACTGTGGCTTTAAAACTTTTCAAAAGAGATGCAGCACGGAGCACCTTACTTAAGGAACACTTACAGGCACTACAGGTACCAGAGGGCTTTGCCAGCAGCCAGTGGGCGGGTACCTAGGGACTATAAACTGTGCCCGGATTGCTTGAGCGCTGACATTTGAATTTGCCTTTGATGAAGTGCATCTCTGCACGAAACGTGTCAGGCTTTGAGAAAGAAACGTGACACTCTGCTTTAACCTGTTGCAGCTCCCTGAAATAAACGGAAAGCAAACCTACCTGAATGGCGGCTCGTCCTTTGGGGGCAACTCTGGTTTGAATGATATATATATATATATATATATATCGAACACACCGTCACCTTCCTCGCGCTCTGGACCAACTCCAGCCAGGAAAAAAGTCAACGGACACGGACCATTTGAAGTGCTCCAAATTTAATTAAGGTGCAGGAAAAGCCTCATGACGTTTCGGCTTGCAAGAGCCTTGTTCACATGACAATGTTCATTTGCATGAAACACCAATTTATAATGCCAGTGATTGGATAAAAGTCGTCACATGAGAGGACAGTGTGTCATAATAAACAAAAAAGAGATACTGTTCAGTCTCCCAACATATGAGTAATTGGAAAACAGATTTAGATCATTTCAAATGAATCACGGTAAAATACCAGATAAAGAAATGAAAATAAAAATAAATATAAGTTGTTTTCACATTCGGGCACAAACAAAAGTTGTCATCAAATAAATGCATGAAATTCATTGTCTATTTTCTATAAATCATTTCGGACTGAAGAGATTGAATCATGGTAAAATACCCATTTGTATATATACATATTACGAGATCCTGAGAAACCTAGCGCATATGCTTCAATCGCGCATGTAGCCAGAAAGCAGGACACAGACCCAAATTCCTTCTTAAGTTGTTTATTTGCCCAAAGTCAAAGACGCGTTTCGCGGCTCCCGCCGCTTGTTCTCTCGACAATGACATGACCAATGGAAGGCATTTTTAATGTGAAAAGTGCACAATTCAAATCCCTCACGTGACATCAATCCCAATGGAGATAAAAAACATACTTCTTTGTAACATGTCACTGTTGTTTACATTTCTTTGTCAAAATTGACATATTAGTGCAAATACGCAAACATGCAAATGTACAGTTGAGTTTAAATAATGTCGTAATAATAAAATATCCGTAAAATATCCATTCTGACATTAAAAATCAACACGATATCAAATCACTTCTTTGTGCGTAAAATAGCATATACTAGTACAACAAGGAAAGAAATTCATTAATCTCTAGGTAAAAGGCTTTTTGTATCCCTATGACCTCATGTACTATGTATTTCATATCCTAACTGTGCAAATATAAGCATAGACTAATATCGGTAAAATACCATTATTGTCAAACTAACAACTCGACTGTATGTACAAATTCGCAAAAGAAGAAGGCGATTGTGGTAAATACCATTATATGTTAATATTACTCCGGAGATAGTTCAAAAATTATATACATATGATATAATTGAATACAGAAAAAATGATAAAAATAACCCCTAAAGTGCCAGTGTCCGAATCATAAGATTAATTTTGTGATAAAAAATATATATATTAATAAAATGCATTTAATGTATATACAGCACATTATTTCATCATAATTCTGTATGTTGCTGTATATTGTATACGGTCAATAAAGGCTTCCTAGCCGTATTTTGGATTCCATATATTCTATATTTGTCACACATTTTTTTCCTCCCTCGTCTACCAGTCACTTAGATCCAACCTTTGTCACAGATTAATTATATACAAAAAATACACCTAAAGAAATATAACATGTCAAATAACATCGATATAATAAATAAATACTATATACATGTTAAAATATCATATAAACATCCCATCCTAAAATGTATATCAAAATATATTATAAATACTTTTGTGTATTAAAAGTTTTTCTTAGGTATATTAATGACATGTTGATCTCATAATTGATGTTGTTTTATCTTTTTACTTGTATCATCATTAGTTTCATTTCAAAAATTACTTATTCTAGACATGTATATAAGTCTTCCGTGTTATTGAGACCCTGCGGTTGTTTGGAGTCTAGTAGTAGGATGTATCTTGTTTCTAGTTTGCGCAATCTACTTTCTCTGTCCCCTCCCCGTCTATTTGGGGGTACAGAGTCGATCAAATAATAGGATAAGCCTTTGTTGTTTGATCCGTGGACCTCCTTAAAATGCCTGGCCACTGGATAGGTATTATCCGTATTAGTTATCGTGCGCAAATGTTGCAGTATTCTTAGGTTGGCTTGTAATTTTGTACTTCCAACATACATTCTGCCACATGGGCACGTTAAAACATAAACCACATATTCAGATTTACATGTCAGCATTTTGGTGATTTTGTAAGGTTTAACTCTAAAAGGGCTTACATATGTAGTTTTATTAATACCATGTGTGCAGGCTTTGCATGTTATACATCTCCTAAAGCCTTTTAGATTTTGATACCAAATAGGATTGGCTAGAATTTCGGGACTTGATATTACCAAATTATCACGCATAGAGGGAGCTCTGCTGTAGGTAAGCATGGGCGAATTTTGCAAATCTGGCGTTCGCAAATTTTGCGAATTTGCGAACTCGCAATCCGCAAAATCCGCGAATTCTCGCGAATTTGCGGATTTTTTTTGTGTTTGCAAGGATTTTTGCCAGTTCGCGAGGGTTTTGTACCACTTCGCAATTATGAACTTACATGTCGGCTCCCAACTGTCGCGATTATGTTGTTTCTACGTCTGGTTCATCATCACAGGCTCCCAGCACCCTCTGTTTCACCCCTGCCACCCTCTGTTTCACCCATGCCACCCTCTGGTACATCAATGCCACCCTCTGGTTCATCATCACTGTAGATTATGGGGGGAAAAAGCAAGCACACCTGCCCTGCTTCAACTGACATGAATTAATTTGGGGTTGATTTATTAATGTGTCACTGTTTTAAAATTCCAGTCTGGCACCTGCTTCCTTATCTGTAATTTGCTTTCTGTTGCAGTGCAATTTTTTTTTCCAGGACCTTTGTGGCCTACTTGTAGCTTTTCTATGAGCCTGCTGTGAGGGTCAGAGCAGGGTCATACAATTGTTGCAACTAGCAACTGAACACTGGAGGGGCCCCAGTCAGGAAGCACTACAGGGAATGGTTACTAATGATGAGTTTGAACTTTTGCACCTGCTGAATGCTTTCACTTTTGCAAAACTCGTTTTTCTGCAGAACAGCATTACAGCAACTGTAATGCCCCAAACAAGCTTAATTGTGAAAGTTGATTTCTAATCCAAAAGTGATCCAAAGAAAGTCAAAAGGCCTCAAATCCAAAAAAGTGCAGGCAAATGTCAACCTGAGGAGTTATTCTGATAAAAATCATCATTTTCAGAAGGTTTATGCTGCTTGCTAGTGGATTTCTTGTGCAGAATTGCAATTTTTGTAATTTCGCGAGTGCGAGATTGTTGCTGCCCGCCGCACCTACATGTTCGCAATTGCGAACTTACACCGCACGCCGCAAAATTGTATCACCAAGAAAAAAAAATCCACTGCGTGCGAATTTGCGGATTTTCGGTAAATTCGCGAGCGTTCGCGGATTGCGAATTTACCGAAAATCCGCAAAATCCGCGAGCTGAACGGATTTTCCGCCCATGCTTAGCTGTAGGTAATGGACCCCCTCTGCGGAAGCAGGGGTTCTAATACCTGGTCACTTAAGAAAATTGGCCAGCTTTCTTGAATGATATTTCTTAGTTCTTTATGTTGTCTGCTGTAACCTATAATTAAGCGAAAAGTAGTCTTATTGTCTTTAGATGAATTTTGTTCGCCAATTGTGACCACAGTTTTATTATTTCTTTTGGACAGTAGGTCCTCCCAAATTAGTGTCCCTGTTTTATCCATAGCCTGGTATATCACCTGTTCTGAATAGCCTCTTGCTAAAAATCTTGTCTTACTTTCATGTTGCGCCTTCTCTAGTTCATTTGCCGTGCTGCAAACCCTCTTGATTCTAAGCATCTCGCCATAGGGAATGCTATTTATTAAATGGCGTGGGTGTGAATTTGTAGCATGGAGAACCGAATTCCCACATGTCCTCTTTCTAAATAAGGTAGTCTCAAGTTTGTTATTCTGTATATATACCTTGGTGTCCAGGAAATTTACCTTGTTTGCACTGATCTCTGCTGTAAATCTTAGATTTAGTTTGTTAACATGATTTGTGCTATAAACTCCAGTGCTTCTGTTCTAGTGCCATGCCATATAATAAAAAGGTCATCTATAAACCTAAACCGCACCTTAATCTTAGTAGTCATAATTTCGGAAAATTCCCTCATGAGGACTAGCTTCTCCCACATGCCCATGTGGAGGCAAGCGTAGCTCGGGGAGAGGCTAGCCCCCATTGCTACCCCTTGCACCTGGCAGTATAACAAGTGGTTAAACATGAAGTAATTGTTATATAAGCAGAATTCTATCATAAATGTTATCATTTCGCTGTGTTGTTTGTAAATGGGGTCCCTAGTGGATAAGTAATATTTGATCGCATTAATTTCATCATCATGGGAGATACTGGTGTACAATGAGGACACATCTAAAGCCAATAATAAGTATTCCTCATGCCATGTAAAGTCCTTGATTTTGTTTATAAAATCACTTGTATCCCTGATGTACGAGGGTAAAGACTTGACATAGTCCTGTAAAAAGTAATCAACGTATACAGAAGTTTTTTCTAAAATGCTGTTCATTGCGCTTATAATCGGACGTCCCGGAGGCTTTTTTTCATCCTTATGGATTTTTGGGATGAAGTACATCGTAGGTACCACTGGATTTTTATTAATTAGATATTTCTGTTCATCCTCACTAATTAATTTCTTACTTCGCCATCCTGAGAGTTTCTTATAATATATTTGATACATTTCCTTTAGTGATTTTGTGTCCGAGCGCTTGTAGCATTTTCTGTCATTCAGTTGACTCATGGCTTCAATTTTGTATTCCTCCTGTCCCCAAAGTACAATATTTCCTCCCTTGTCACTGTTCCTTATGATGACATCTCTGTGAATTTTTAGTTTTTTCATTAGTTGGAAATATTTGTGATCTTGGTTTCGATACTTTTGTGTGGTCAATCCAATTTTTTTGTTTAATTTTTTAATTTTTGTAGTGATGATTTCATGGTAGGTATCAATGGCATCATGAGTTGTAATAGGACAAAAAGTTGATTTCTGTTTAAATGTAGTCAATCCCGCTCCCTTGGTGCCACATTCCATAATCTGTGTATTAGACTCCATTTGTTCTTGGTTCCACATCTCATATAATTCCACTTCAGTATTTGATCCTGGAGGTGTGGATTCAAGTTGTAGGTCCCCCTGTGCACTGTTTTCAATTCGTTTATTTTTTGTTGCAAATATTTTTTTCAACTTGAGTTTTCTTATTCCTTTATATATGTCCGTCCGGACTCTTGGATAATCAAAATTTTGGGGCGGGCAGTATGATAAACCCAGACTCAATGTTATTTCCTCATCCCTTGTCAATGTTATTTTAGACAAGTTTACCACAGTTTTGTTTGTATCATTTATTTGTTTCTCCAGTATGGTTTTTTTTTTTTGCACATTTTGATTTCCGGTTTGCTGCTTTGCGCCTTTGTTTGCGCTTGTTGTTTGCACCTTTGCGTTTGTCTGCGGCGGATTTCTGGATCTTAGTGATGCCAATCTCTGGGCTGCTAAAATATTCATCTCTTCCCCCGGCGATGGTTTTGTTCCATTGGTTTCCCCTGGGGGGTTTCTTAGTTCTGATTCTTCCTCGGTGTTGGATGATATTTGTTCATTTGAACTGCTGGTGGCTATTTCTTCCCCCACCTTCCTCTGGCGAGCATTGGTCCTCTTGGCTGCTGATCATTGTCTTTGTTGCGATTGTCTTGCTGCATCATACTTTTTGGCAAACGTAAATATCTGCCCTACCCCATAATCCATTTTATCTCGTTTAAACTTTTGCGTTTTTCTTTCTTTAATCTTTTCTTCTTCTTTTTTCATTCGTATTTCCATCTCTTTGCGTAGTTTTTTGATCTCCTCTTCTTGCCCCATTTTTCCAAGTTCTTCGTTTAGGGCATCTATCTCATTTAATAGTCTGGCTCGGTCTATATCGGCATATTTAATCAGTAACAATGTGAGTCTTCTAGAGGAGTCTAAATTACATTCCGCCCACTCTTTCATGAGTTCCAAATTTGGCTCTTCGTATGTGGGGGCAGTAAGAATTCTCAGACCACGGTGGGTTCTTCCTACTTCAATATAGCTTTGGAGTGATCTTGATTCCCACCATTTACTCCTTTCCATCCTCATCTTTTTTTCCAATTGTTTCATTTTAAATTGTACGGAATCCGGGTTTGCATTAATGGCCGTATCATTAAGTCGTACATTCCGACTTACTTCCGGGGTATCTTTGAACATGCCAGTGGCAGCTGCCTCCCTTTCCTGGACAGTGTCGTTCGACATCTTGGGCAATTTGTAAATTGTTTAGTAGTTATATTGCAGGAAAAACGCGGATTTTTAGATTTTGCCGATTCTTTTCCCGCTCAAACTTGATTACTCCTCCTCCCCACAGTGTCAGTGTCAATGTTTTTGGTACCTGCTAGTCGAATCTCCGAGGTCATTCAACTCCGTGGGCTCGCTCGTCCACTCGGTTGTACGCCTCGCGTCGCTGCCGGTACGTTGTTTTCACTTTCCTTGGTGTGGAGGGGCTTAGCCGTTTTTGCCGTCTTAGAATTGTGTATAATCCTCTTTGGTTACCCTGGAGGAGGTTCCGTTTGTTGCCTTGCCCAAATTGGAGGAGGGGTCCGTGGATGACCGGTCGGAACACCAGTCAATATATTACGAGATCCTGAGAAACCTAGCGCATACGCTTCAATCGCGCATGTAGCCAGAAAGCAGGACACGGACCCAAATTCCTTCTTAAGTTGTTTATTTGCCCAAAGTCAAAGACGCGTTTTGCGGCTCCCGCCGCTTGCTCACTCGACAATGGCATGACCAATGAAAGGCATTTTTAAAGTGAAAAGTGCACAATTCAAATCCCTCACGTGACATCAATCCCAATGAAGATAAAAAACATACTTCTTTGTAACATGTCGCTGTTGTTTACATTTCTTTGTCAAAATTGACATATTAGTGCAAATACGCAAACGTGCAAATGTACAGTTGAGTTTAAATAATGTCGTAATAATAAAATATCCGTAAAATATCTATTCTGACATTAAAAATCAACACGATATGAAATCACTTCTTTGTGCGTAAAATAGCATATACTAGGACAACGAGGAAAGAAGTTCATTAATCTCTAGGTAAAAGGCTTTTTGTATCCCTATGACCTCATGTACTACGTATTTTATATCCTAACTGTGCAAATATAAGCATAGACTAATATCGGTAAAATACCATTATTGTCAAACTAACAACTCAACTGTATGTGCAAATTCGCAAAAGAAGAAGGCGATTGTGGTAAAATACCATTATATGTTATTAATACTCCGGAGATAGTTCAAAAATTATATACATATGATATAAGTGAATACAGAAAAAATGATAAAAATAACCCCTAAAGTGCCAGTGTCCGAATCATAAGATTCATTTTGTGATAAAAAATATATATATTAACAAAATGCATTAATGTATATACAGCACATTATTTCATCATAATTCTGTATGTTGCTGTATATTGTACACGGTCAATAAAGGCTTCCTAGCCGTATTTTGGATTCCATATATTCTATATTTGTCACCCATTTTTTTCCTCCCTTGTCTACCAGTCACTTAGATCCAACCTTTGTCACAGATTAATTATATACAAAAAATACACCTAAAGAAATTTACCATGTCAAATAACATCGATATAGTAAATAAATACTATATACAAGTTAAAATATCATATAAACATCCCATCCCAAAATGTATATCAAAATATATAATAAATACTTTTGTGTATTAAAAGTTTTTCTTAGGTATATTAATGACATGTTGATCTCATAATTGATGTTGTTTTATCTTTTTACTTGTATCATCATTAGTTTCATTAAAACAATTACTTATTCTAGACATGTATATAAGTCTTCCGTGTTATTGAGACCCTGCGGTTGTTTGGAGTCTAGTGGTAGGATGTATCTTCTTTCTAGTTTGCGCAATCTACTTTCTCTGTCCCCTCCCCATCTATTTGGTGGTACAGAGTCGATCAAATAATAGGATAAGCCTTTGTTGTTTGATCCGTGGACCTCCTTAAAATGCCTGGCCACTGGATAGGTATTATCCATTTTAGTTATCGCGCGCAAATGTTGCAGTATTCTTAGGTTGGCTTGTAATTTTGTACTTCCAACATACATTCTGCCACATGGACACGTTAAAACATAAACCACGTATTCAGATTTACATGTCAGCATTTTGGTGATTTTGTAAGGTTTAACTCTAAAAGGGCTTACATATGTAGTTGTATTAATACCATGTGTGCAGGCTTTGCATGTTATACGTCTCCTAAAGCCTTTTAGATTTTGATACCAAATAGGATTGGCTAGAATTTTGGGACTTGATATTACCAAATTATCACGCATAGAGGGAGCTCTGCTGTAGGTAATGGACACCCTCTGCGGAAGCAGGGGTTCTAATACCTGGTCACTTAAGAGAATTGGCCAGTTTTCTTGAATGATATTTCTTACTTCTTTATGTTGTCTGCTGTAACCTATAATTAAGCGAAAAGTAGTCTTATTGTCTTTAGATGAATTTTCTTCGCCAATTGTGACCACAG
This sequence comes from Lissotriton vulgaris, assembly GCF_964263255.1. Classification (NCBI taxonomy): domain Eukaryota; kingdom Metazoa; phylum Chordata; class Amphibia; order Caudata; family Salamandridae; genus Lissotriton; species Lissotriton vulgaris. The sequence continues at coordinate 28,158 of NW_028246361.1, forward strand.
TTTTATTATTACTTTTGGACAGTAGGTCCTCCCTAATTAGTGTCACTGTTTTAGCCATAGCCTGGTTTATCACCTGTTCTGAATAGCCTCTTGCTAAAAATCTTGTCTTACTTTCATGTTGCGCCTTCTCTAGTTCATTTGCCGTGCTGCAAACCCTCTTGATTCTAAGCATCTCGCCATAGGGAATGCTATTTATTAAATGGCGTGGGTGTGAACTTGTAGCATGGAGAACCGAATTCCCAGATGTCCTCTTTCTAAATAAGGTAGTCTCAAGTTTGTTATTCTGTGTATATACCTTGGTGTCCAGGAAATGTACATTGTTTGCACTGATCTTTGCTGTAAATCTTAGATTTGGTTTGTTAACATTGATTTGTGCTATAAACTCCAGTGCTTCTGTTCTAGTGCCATGCCATATAAAAAAAGGTCATCTATAAACCTAAACCACACCTTAATCTTAGTAGTCATAATTTCGGAAAATTCCCTCATGAGGACTAGTCACTTAGCTTTATTCGATTTTGATTTAAAATCATAAAAGCATACAGATAAAACACAATATAAACATAGAAGCGTGGAAAAATACATATAATACAAGTTAAAATAGACATATGCCCAACCTATAGGAGCCTTTTCCTTATTTTAAAACATAATACATAAAGAACCACATTACTGACTGGGTTAGAATGTAAACTTGACCCTTTATAAAAGCTTCTCAAACATTGCAGTATATGTAGAATAAGTCAAAACTATGGAGGGCAGATGAGCTAATACCACCCCTTTCTAGCAAATAATTATATACTGCTGTAGATCTTGGTAGGTGGATGTGTGGGTTACACGGATAAAAATCATACAAATCCCAAATGGAGATGGGGCCGTCACCTTCGTGGGGCTGGGAGGATCGTAAATAGGGGACGATGTTCCTATTCCTTAATTTTACAAGAATTAGGTCCCTGGGAATGTCCTTAGGTAGTGACCCTAACCAGCCCACCCTTCTAACACTCAGGATATCACCGTCCTTATTGGGTGGCAGGGGTCTATTTTTAGCTAACCAGAAAATGACCTTGTGTAATAGGTCCTGATAACTCTCGGGTTTCCTGTGAGCGGGAACTGGTACTCCTGAAAGAACAAGCACAAAGGGGGCGGCTTCCGGAGGTAAGTCTATACATGGAGCTCTGTTTGGCTCTGCTCTAGCAGCAGAGTAATTAGTTAACACAGGATTTGGGGCAATTTTAGTGACCAGTAGGGGTTGACTCTTGGGAGGCTGTCTTTCAGTCTGGACATTTTTTCTTGTATTAAACAAAGGTTTGTGGGCGGTTTTGTTAGCAGTTAGAGGTAACATGCTGGGAAATTGTCTTTCAGTTGGAACAGTTTTTGTTGTGTCAGTTAACATAGGCACTTCAAGTGCAGTTAGTGGAATGGAACAATTAGGTATTGCCATCTTTATAACGGGTGAAGAGTTGGCTTTAATAGCTGTCTCTATACTTGTCAGCCTATCCCCTAAAGCGGTAATTCGTTCTAGCAAGGGTGCTATTACAGATCTTAACAACAGTTCAAGCTGAGGCAGTAATTGCAATTGAGGCGATGATACTTTATCATCCAAACTTTCAGCGACCCCCCTGGATGTGATGGAGTTTATGGCAGGCGATGGGGGATCAATACAGAGTTTTTGTATTTTGGGTTGGAGTTCGTAATCATTTACCCCGTCGTGCTTCCTTTTCGCACTTTGGCCCTGCGACAGTGCAATAGCCTGGATGTTGTCCTCATTGGGTGGTAGGGAAGGTTTACAAGGTCTGTCAGCGGGAGTGTTAATACTAAGGCCTTTACGGGGGAGGGGGATGTTGCTGGAATAAACTTAGTCCCGCACAGAGTATTTAGTTCCTCCCAGTAGGACAAGTTTTGCAAACTATCGGGGGTATGTGACGGCGATTGCATTGTATCGAGGGGTTGGCGACGGTCATCAATATCTATTTCGCAGATAGTGGTAGGTGATGTATAGCTCTGAATAAGCTTTTCCATTATCTGGCTGTAGTATGGAAATTTAATATGCCCCCTTGTGTGTCAAGAATAATGAAGTATGTTCAGAGATAGTGTCTGTGACGGGGAAGCCAAAATGTCCATGGATAGTCTGTGAATGGGATACAGTACAATACCTTCTTTTGCTGTGCAGCCAAGAGAGGAGGCCCGTCCCGTCCGCCTCGTGCCTCTGAGGGCCACAGAGGGCCCGCCCTTTGCCCGGGCTTAGCCCGGCGCCAACCCGCGCGCTTCCCGCGACGCGGGGTCTGTGCTTGATTTAAAGCACCTCCAGGCGCGTCCGTCATGCGAGGTCACTTCCGGTTCTTCCGGTGCTGTGGGGCTGGGAAATGTAGTTCAGAGTCTCCCCCCTCTCTGCGGCCGAGATGCAGTGTTTTCTATGGCGGCGGGAGGGAGACAACCAGCGAGAACAGCTGCACTGGTACAAATGGCCAACAGTGTTCCTATGCCCAGCTTCTGTCAGGCGTTGAAAGCGTCCCCCATGTGGAGGCAAGCGTAGCTCGGGGAGAAGCTAGCCCCCATTGCTACCCCTTGCACCTGGCAGTATAGCAAGTGGTTAAACATGAAGTAATTGTTATATAAGCAGAATTCTATCATAGATGTTATCATTTCGCTGTGTTGTTTGTAAATGGGGTCCCTAGTGGATAAGTAATATTTGATCGCATTAATTCCATCATCATGGGAGATACTGTGGTACAATGAGGACACATCTAAAGCAAATAATAAGTATTCCTCATGCCATGTAAAGTCCTTGATTTTGTTTATAAAATCACTTGTATCCCTGATGTACGAGGGTAAAGACTTGACATAGTCCTGTAAAAAGTAATCAACGTCTACAGAAGTTTTTTCTAAAATGCTGTTCATTGCACTTATAATCGGACGTCCCGGAGGCTTTTTTTCATCCTTATGGCTTTTTGGGATGAAGTACATCGTAGGTACCACTGGATTTTTATTAATTAGATATTTACTATATATACTTTTGG